>NW_027039632.1:0-81679 GCF_034236695.1 Oncorhynchus nerka | reverse complement strand
AATGTAAATGTATGTAAACTTCCAACATCAACTGCATATAGTGAGAAAAAAGTCGGCCCAGAATTTAATCTGTGGCACTCCATAGAGTCTGCCATAGGTCCGAACAGCAGGCCTCCGATTTGACTCACTGAGCTCTATCTGAGAAGTAGTTGGTGAACCAGGCGAGCAGTCATTTAAAAACCAACGCTATTGGAGTCTGCCGATAAGAATCGGTGATTGACAGAGTAGAAAGCCTTGGCCAGGTCATTGAAGATGGCTGCACAGTACTGTCTTTTATCGATGGAGGTTATGATATCGTTTAGGACCTTGAGCTTGGCTGTGGTGCACCCAACGACCAGCTCGAAACCAGACTGCATAGCGGAGAAGGTACGGGCGGAATTCGAAATGTGGTGATATGTTTGTTCACTTTCTTTCGAAGACTTTAGAAAGGCAGGGCAGGATAGATATGGGTCTGTAACAGTTTGGGTCTAGACTGTCTCCCCCTTTGAAGGGGGGATGACTGTGGCAACTTTCCAGTCTTTAGGATCTCAGACGATACAAAAACTGGTTGAACGGGCTAGTAATAGGGGTTGCAACAATTGCAGTGGATCATTTTAGAAAGAGAGGGTCTAGATTGTCTAGCCCAGCTGATTTGTAGGGGTCCACATTTTCCAGCTCTTTCAGAACATCAGCTATCTGGATTTGGGTGAAGGAGAAGCGGGAGCTTGGGGTGTTGCTGCGGGGGGGGGTGCAGAGCTGTTGGACAGGGTAGGGGTAGCCAGGTGGAAAGCATGGCCAGCAGTAGAAAAATGCTTATTGAAATTCTCGATTATCGTAGATTTATCGGTGGTGACAGTGTTTCCTAGCCTCAGTGCAATGGGTAGCTGAGAGGAGGTGCTCTTGTTCTCCTTGGACTTTACAGTGTCCCAGATATTTTGGGAGTTTGTGCTACAGGATGCAGATTTCTTTGGAAAAAGCTAGCCTTTGCTTTCCTTACTGCCTGTGTATATTGGTTCATAACTTCCCTGAGAAGTTGCATATTGCGGGGGCTATTCGATGCTAATGCAGTACGCCACAGGATGTTTTTGTGCTGGTCAAGGGCAGTCAGGGCTGGAGGGAACCACGGGCTATATCTATTCCTGGTTCTATATTTTTGAATGAGGCATGCTTATTTAAGATAGCGAGGAAAGCACTTTAATAGAATAAACAGGCATCCTTTACTGACGGAATGAGGTCAATATCTTTCCAAGATACTTGGGCCAGCGCTGAAGTGTTTTAGGGAGCGTTTGACTGTGATGAGGGATGGTCGTTTGACCGCGGACCTGTTACGGATGCAGGCAATGAGGCAGTGATCGCTGATATCCTGGTTGAAGACTTCCGAGGTTGGTCATGATCATATATATGACGGAGCCCGTGTTTACAGCTTTAGGTTGTATCTGGTAGGTTCCTTGATCATTTGTGTGAGATTGAGGGCATCTAACTTAGATTGTAGGACGGCCGAGTGTTAAGCATATCCCAGTTTAGATCACCTAACAGTACGAACTCTGAAGATAAATGGGGGCAAACAATTCACATACTGTGTCCAGGTCACAGCTGGGGCTGAGGGGGTTTATAGCAAGCGTCAACAGTGAGAGACTTATTTCTGGGAAGGTGTATTTTTAAAAGTAGAAGCTCGAACTGTTGGGGCACAGACCTGGATAGTATTACAGAACTCTGCAGGCTATCTCAGTAGATTGCAACTCCACCCCCCTTGGCAGTTCAATCTTGATGGAAAATGTTGTCATTGGGGATGGACATTTCGGACGTCACTATAGTAGTAGGCTTGATTACCAACAACGACGAGACAGCCTACAGGGAGGAGGTGAGGGCCTCGGAGTGTGGTGTCAGAAATAACCTCTCACTCAATGTCAACAAAACAAAGGAGATGATTGTGGACTTCCGGAAACAGCAGAGGGAGCACCCCCTATCCACATCGACTGGACAGTAGTGGAGAAGGTAGTAAGTTTTAAGTTCTTCGGCATACACATCATGGACAAACTGAATTGGTCCACCCACACAGACAGTATTGTGAAGAAGGCACAGCAGTGCCTCTTCAACCTCAGGGGCTGAAGAAATTCGGCTTGTCACCAAAAGCACTCACAAACTTCTACAGATGCAGTCGAGAGCATCCTGTCGGCTGTATCACTGGTATGGCAACTGCTCCGCCCACAACCCGTAAGGCTCTCCAGAGGGTAGTGAGGTCTGCACAACGATCACGGGGCAAAACTACCTGCCCTCCAGGACACCTACACCACCCAATGTCACAGGAAGGCCAAAAAGATCATCAAGGACAACAACCACCGAGCCACTGCCTGTTCACCCGCTTATCATCCAGAAGGCGAGGAGTCCAGTACAGGTGCATCAAAGCAGGGACAGAGAGACTGAAAAACAGCTTCTATCTCAAGGCCATCAGACTGTTAAACAGCCACCACTAACATTGAGTGGCTGCTGCCAACATACTGACTCAACTCCAGTCACTTTAATAATGGAAAATGATGGGAATTGATGTAAAAATGTACACTAGCCACTTTAAACAATGCTACTTAATATAATGTTTACTACCCTACATTACTCATCTCATATGTATATGTATATACTGTACTCTATATCATCTCTGCATCTTGCCATCTTTATGTAAAACATGTATCACTAGCCACTTTAAACTATGCAACTTATGTTTACATATCCTACATTACTCATCTCATATGTATATACTGTACTCTATACCATCTACTGTATCTTGCCTATGCCGTTCTGTACCATTACTCATTCATATATCTTTATACATATTCTTTATCCCTTTACACTTGTTAGGTTAGGATTACCACGTTGGTTATTACTGCATTGTCGGAACTAAAAGCACAAGCATTTAACTACACTCGCATTAACATCTGCTAACCATGTGTATGTGACAAATAAGATTTGATTTGATTTGAGATGAAGTGGATGAGACAGGTTAAGAAAGGATTTTTAGGCCTTGAGACAGTTGAGACATGTGTCATTCAGAGGGTAAGACAGAGGTGCCTTTGAACAGGGTAGGAAGTAGGTGCCGGGGCGCACCAGTTTGAGTGTGTCAGGAACTGCAACGCTGCTGGGTTTCTCACGCTCAACAGTTTCCGATGTTTACCAGAATGGTTCACTCCAAGGACATCCAGCCAATTTACACAACTGTGGAACCATTGGAGTCAACATGGGCCAGCATCCCTGTGAACACTTTTCAACACCTAGTAGAGTCAACATGGGCCAGCATCCCTGTAAACGCTTTTCAACACCTTGTAGAGTCAACATGGGCCAGCATCGGTGGAACGCTTTTCAACACCTTGTAGAGTCAACATGGGCCAGCATCCTGGGCAGCTTTTCAACACCTTTGTAGAGTCAACATGGGCCAGCATCCCGATTGGAACGCTTTTCAACACCTTGTAGAGTCAACATGGGCCAGCATCCCTGTGGGAAGCTTTTCAACACCTTAGAGTCAACATAGGCCCAGCATCCCTGTGGAACGCTTTTCAACACATAGTCTCAACATGGGCCCAGCATCGATTGAACGCTTTCAACACCTTGTAGAGTCAACATGGGCCAGCATCCCTGTGGAACGCTTTCAACACCTTGTAGAGTCAACATGGGCCAGCATTCCCGTGGAGCTTTTTCAACACCTTGTAGAGTCAACATTGGCCAGCATCCCTGTATTCGCTTTTCAATACCTTGTAGAATCAACATGGGCCAGCATCCCGTGGAACGCTTTTCAACACCTTGTAGAGTCAACATGGGCCAGCATCACGTGGAACGCATTTTCAACACCTTGTAGAGTCAACATGGGCCAGCATCCCCGTGGAACGCCAACACCTTGTAGAGCTCCAGCATGGGCCAGCATCCCTGTGGGCAGCTTTTCAACACCTTGTAGAATCCATGACCCGGCGGATTGAGGCTGTTCTGAGAGCAAGTCAATATTAGGAAGGTGTTGTCATTGTTTTGTACACGCACGTATCTGGCCCGGCTGTAACTGCTGTTCTGTCTATCTGTGAAGTGGTGCGCTAGAACATTCTTTTAACTTTGAGTACTTTGAGACGTTGATAAATCATTACAGCGAGCGTTATCATGTAACGTTTTCACTCGGATCTTTAAATGTAGGCTGGTATATAGTTGGTAACTATTTTTGAAATTTAGAGGGATCATTTCATGTTCTAATCCCATTGGACCAATTTCACACTATTACACTGACTTCAGCTTTAACTTGGTAACACTAACAAGCGTGATGATTATAGCCAGTAGCTGGGATTCAAACATGAATGAGCTCATGCTGATATCTAACCAGGCACATTCCTTCTGATCAATATTTATACCTATCATAGAGCCATCCGCCGCAACATTAGGTCTGAAATTGGGTAAGGGGCTGACAAAAACTATAGTCTGATAACTGAGTTTCCCTGACATCTCAATGTGCCTCAGTGCCTGCAGTAGGAAACCAGTAGATGGGGGACACAGCAGACACACAGCGATGGGAACATCAAACGGGCTGGATTGAACTTCTGAACTCGGGCGCCCCAGCAGGATTCTGAGTAATTAAAAATGCATTCATAAGCTGGGTACCCACATGGCTTCAATGTTCCCTCCGTGTTTGAAGTGCCGCTGTATGATGCCGAGTGTCATATAATACCAGATGCTCCTTTTCTGCAGTGATGAAGCTGGGCGCCCAGCTCCCCTCTCTCTGTCTGCAGCGTTTTCTGCCACTTTGCACCGCCTAAAGCTGATGTGCATGGCATCACACTGGGCTTATGGGTTAAAAGCTGATGTGCATGGCATCACACTGGGCTTATGGGTTAAAAGCTGATGTGCATGGCATCACACTGGGCTTATGGGTTAAAAGCTGATGTGCATGGCATCACACTGGGCTTATGGGTTAAAAGCTGATGTGCATGGCATCACACTGGGCTTATGGGTTAAAGCTGATGTGCATGGCATCACACTGGGCTTATGGGTTAAAAGCTGATGTGCATGGCATCACACTGGGTTTATGGGTTAAAAGCTGATGTGCATGGCATCACACTGGGTTTATGGGTTAAAAGCTGATGTGCATGGCATCACACTGGGCTTATGGGTTAAAAGCTGATGTGCATGGCATCACACTGGGCTTATGGGGTAAAAGCTGATGTGCATGGCATCACACTGGGCTTATGGGTTAAAAGCTGATGTGCATGGCATCACACTGGGCTTATGGGTTAAAAGCTGATGTGCATGGCATCACACTGGTCTTATGGGTTAAAGCTGATGTATGGCATCACACTGGGCTTATGGGTTAAAAGCTGATGTGCATGGCATCACACTGGGCTTATGGGTTAACAGCTGATGTGCATGGCATCACACTGGGCTTATGGGTTAAAAGCTGATGTGCATGGCATCACACTGGGCTTATGGGTTAAAAGCTGATGTGCATGGCATCACGCTGGGCTTATGGGTTAAAAGCTGATGTGCATGGCATCACACTGGGCTTATGGGTTAAAAGCTGATGTGCATAGCATCACACTGGGCTTATGGGTTAACAGCTGATGTGCATGGCATCACACTGGGCTTATGGGTTAAAAGCTGATGCATGGCATCACACTGGGCTTATGGGTTAAAAGCTGATGTGCATGGCATCACACTGGGTTTATGGGTTAAAAGCTGATGTGCATGGCATCACACTGGGCTTATGGGTTAAAAGCTAATGTGCATGGCATCACACTGGGCTTATGGGTTAAAAGCTGATGTGCATGGCATCACACTGGGCTTATGGGTTAAATGCTGATGTCCATGGCATCACACTGGGCTTATGGGTTAAAAGCTGATGTGCATGGCATCACACTGGGCTTATGGGTTAAAAGCTGATGTGCATGGCATCACACTGGGCTTATGGGTTAAAAGCTGATGTGCATGGCATCACACTGGGCTTATGGGTTAACAGCTGATGTGCATGGCATCACACTGGGCGAATGGGTTAAAAGCTGATGTGCATGGCATCACACTGGGCTTATGGGTTAAAAGCTGATGTGCATGGCATCACACTGGGCTTATGGGTTAAAAGCTGATGTGCATGGCATCACACTGGGCTTATGGCTTAAAAGCTGATGTGCATGGCATCACACTGGGCTTATGGGTTAAAAGCTGTTGTGTGCATGGCATCACACTGGGGCTTATGGGTTAAAAGTTGATGTGCATGGCATCACACTGGTTTATGGGTTAAAAGCTGATGTGCATGGCATCACACTGGGCTTATGGGTTAAAAGCTGATGTGCATGGCATCACACTGGGCTTATGGGTTAAAAGCTGATGTGCATGGCATCACACTGGGCTTATGGGTTAAAAGCTGATGTGCATGGCATCACACTGGGCTTATGGGTTAAAAGCTGATGTGCATGGCATCACACTGGGCTTATGGGTTAAAAGCTGATGTGCATGGCATCACACTGGGCTTATGGGTTAAAAGCTGATGTGCATGGCATCACTGGGCTTATGGGTTAAAAGCTGATGTGCATGGCATCACACTGGGCTTATGGGTTAACAGCTGATGTGCATGGCATCACGCTGGGTTTATGGGTTAAAAGATGATGTGCATGGCATCACACTGGGCTTATGGGTTAAAAGCTGATGTGCATGGCATCACGCTGGGCTTATGGGTTAAAAGCTGATGTGCATGGCATCACACTGGGCTTATGGGTTAAAAGCTGATGTGCATAGCATCACACTGGGCTTATGGGTTAACAGCTGATGTGCATGGCATCACACTGGGCTTATGGGTTAAAAGCTGATGTGCATGGCATCACACTGGGCTTATGGGTTAAAAGCTGATGTGCATGGCATCACACTGGGCTTATGGGTTAAAAGCTGATGTGCATGGCATCACACTGGGCTTATGGGTTAAAAGCTGATGTGCATGGCATCACACTGGGCTTATGGGTTAAAAGGTAATGTGCATGGCATCACACTGGGCTTATGGGTTAAAAGCTGATGTGCATGGCATCACACTGGGCTTATGGGTTAAATGCTGATGTCCATGGCATCACACTGGGCTTATGGGTTAAAAGCTGATGTGCATGGCATCACACTGGGCTTATGGGTTAAAAGCTGATGTGCATGGCATCACACTGGGCTTATGGGTTAAAAGCTGATGTGCATGGCATCACACTGGGTTTATGGGTTAAATGCTGATGTCCATGGCATCACACTGGGCGTATGGGTTAAAAGCTGATGTGCATGGCATCACACTGGGCTTATGGGTTAACAGCTGATGTGCATGGCATCACACTGGGCTTATGGGTTAAAAGCTGATGTGCATGGCATCACACTGGGCTTATGGGTTAAAAGCTGATGTGCATGGCATCACACTGGGCTTATGGGTTAAAAGCTGATGTGCATGGCATCACACTGGGCTTATGGGTTAAAAGCTGATGTGCATGGCATCACACTGGGCTTATGGGTTAAAAGCTGATGTGCATGGCATCACACTGGGTTTATGGGTTAAATGCTGATGTCCATGGCATCACACTGGGCGTATGGGTTAAAAGCTGATGTGCATGGCATCACACTGGGCTTATGGGTTAACAGCTGATGTGCATGGCATCACACTGGGCGAATGGGTTAAAAGCTGATGTGCATGGCATCACACTGGGCTTATGGGTTAAAAGCTGATGTGCATGGCATCACACTGGGCTTATGGGTTAAAAAGCTGATGCATGGCATCACACTGGGCTTATGGCTTAAAAGCTGATGTGCATGGCATCACACTGGGCTTATGGGTTAAAAGCTGATGTGCATGGCATCACACTGGGCTTATGGGTTAAAAGCTGATGTGCATGGCATCACACTGGGTTTATGGGTTAAAAGCTGATGTGCATGGCATCACACTGGGCTTATGGGTTAAAAGCTGATGTGCATGGCATCACACTGGGCTTATGGGTTAAAAGCTGATGTGCATGGCATCACACTGGGCTTATGGGTTAAAAGCTGATGTGCATGGCATCACACTGGGCTTATGGGTTAAAAAGCTGATGTGCATGGCATCACACTGGGCTTATGGGTTAAAGCTGATGTGCATGGCATCACACTGGGCTTATGGGTTAAAAGCTGATGTGCATGGCATCACACTGGGCTTATGGGTTAAAAGCTGATGTGCATGGCATCACACTGGGCTTATGGGTTAACAGCTGATGTGCATGGCATCACGCTGGGTTTATGGGTTAAAAAGCTGATGTGCATGGCATCACACTGGGCTTATGGGTTAAAAGCTGATGTGCATGGCATCACGCTGGGCTTATGGGTTAAAAGCTGATGTGCATGGCATCACACTGGGCTTATGGGTTAAAAGCTGATGTGCATAGCATCACACTGGGCTTATGGGTTAACAGCTGATGTGCATGGCATCACACTGGGCTTATGGGTTAAAAGCTGATGTGCATGGCATCACACTGGGCTTATGGGTTAAAAGCTGATGTGCATGGCATCACACTGGGCTTATGGGTTAAAAGCTGATGTGCATGGCATCACACTGGGCTTATGGGTTAAAAGCTGATGTGCATGGCATCACACTGGGCTTATGGGTTAAAAGGTAATGTGCATGGCATCACACTGGGCTTATGGGTTAAAAGCTGATGTGCATGGCATCACACTGGGCTTATGGGTTAAATGCTGATGTCCATGGCATCACACTGGGCTTATGGGTTAAAAGCTGATGTGCATGGCATCACACTGGGCTTATGGGTTAAAAGCTGATGTGCATGGCATCACACTGGGCTTATGGGTTAAAAGCTGATGTGCATGGCATCACACTGGGTTTATGGGTTAAATGCTGATGTCCATGGCATCACACTGGGCGTATGGGTTAAAAGCTGATGTGCATGGCATCACACTGGGCTTATGGGTTAACAGCTGATGTGCATGGCATCACACTGGGCTTATGGGTTAAAAGCTGATGTGCATGGCATCACACTGGGCTTATGGGTTAAAAGCTGATGTGCATGGCATCACACTGGGCTTATGGGTTAACAGTTGATGTGCATGGCATCACACTGGGCTTATGGGTTAAAAGCTGATGTGCATGGCATCACACTGGGCTTATGGGTTAAATGCTGATGTGCATGGCATCACACTGGGCTAATGGGTTAAAAGCTGATGTGCTTGGCATCACACTGGGCTTATGGGTTAAAAGCTGATGTGCATGGCATCACACTGGGCTTATGGGTTAAAAACTGATGTGCATGGCATCACACTGGGATTATGGGTTAACAGCTGATGTGCATGGCATCACACTGGGCGAATGGGTTAAAGCTGATGTGCATGGCATCACACTGGGCTTATGGGTTAAAAGCTGATGTGCATGGCATCACACTGGGCTTATGGGTTAACAGTTGATGTGCATGGCATCACACTGGGCTTATGGGTTAACAGCTGATGTGCATGGCATCACACTGGGCTTATGGGTTAAAAGCTGATGTGCATGGCATCACACTGGGCTTATGGGTTAAAAGCTGATGTGCATGGCATCACACTGGGCTTATGGGTTAAAAGCTGATGTGCATGGCATCACACTGGGCTTATGGGTTAAAAGCTGATGTGCATGGCATCACACTGGGCTTATGGGTTAAAGCTGATGTGCATGGCATCACACTGGGCTTATGGGTTAAAAGCTGATGTGCATGGCATCACACTGGGCTTATGGGTTAAAAAGCTGATGTGCATGGCATCACACTGGGCTTATGGGTTAACAGCTGATGTGCATGGCATCACGCTGGGTTTATGGGTTAAAAGATGATGTGCATGGCATCACACTGGGCTTATGGGTTAAAAGCTGATGTGCATGGCATCACGCTGGGCTTATGGGTTAAAAGCTGATGTGCATGGCATCACACTGGGCTTATGGGTTAAAAGCTGATGTGCATAGCATCACACTGGGCTTATGGGTTAACAGCTGATGTGCATGGCATCACACTGGGCTTATGGGTTAAAAGCTGATGTGCATGGCATCACACTGGGCTTATGGGTTAAAAGCTGATGTGCATGGCATCACACTGGGCTTATGGGTTAAAAGCTGATGTGCATGGCATCACACTGGGCTTATGGGTTAAAAGCTGATGTGCATGGCATCACACTGGGCTTATGGGTTAAAAGGTAATGTGCATGGCATCACACTGGGCTTATGGGTTAAAAGCTGATGTGCATGGCATCACACTGGGCTTATGGGTTAAATGCTGATGTCCATGGCATCACACTGGGCTTATGGGTTAAAAGCTGATGTGCATGGCATCACACTGGGCTTATGGGTTAAAAGCTGATGTGCATGGCATCACACTGGGCTTATGGGTTAAAAAAGCTGATGTGCATGGCATCACACTGGGTTTATGGGTTAAATGCTGATGTCCATGGCATCACACTGGGCGTATGGGTTAAAAGCTGATGTGCATGGCATCACACTGGGCTTATGGGTTAACAGCTGATGTGCATGGCATCACACTGGGCTTATGGGTTAAAAGCTGATGTGCATGGCATCACACTGGGCTTATGGGTTAAAAGCTGATGTGCATGGCATCACACTGGGCTTATGCGTTAAAGCTGATGTGCATGGCATCACACTGGGCTTATGGGTTAAAAGCTGATGTGCATGGCATCACACTGGGCTTATGGGTTAAAAGCTGATGTGCATGGCATCACACTGGGTTTATGGGTTAAATGCTGATGTCCATGGCATCACACTGGGCGTATGGGTTAAAAAGCTGATGTGCATGGCATCACACTGGGCTTATGGGTTAACAGCTGATGTGCATGGCATCACACTGGGCGAATGGGTTAAAAGCTGATGTGCATGGCATCACACTGGGCTTATGGGTTAAAAGCTGATGTGCATGGCATCACACTGGGGCTTATGGGTTAAAAGCTGATGTGCATGGCATCACACTGGGCTTATGGCTTAAAAGCTGATGTGCATGGCATCACACTGGGCTTATGGGTTAAAAAGCTGATGTGCATGGCATCACACTGGGCTTATGGGTTAAAAGCTGATGTGCATGGCATCACACTGGGTTTATGGGTTAAAAGCTGATGTGCATGGCATCACACTGGGCTTATGGGTTAAAAGCTGATGTGCATGGCATCACACTGGGCTTATGGGTTAAAAGCTGATGTGCATGGCATCACACTGGGCTTATGGGTTAAAAGCTGATGTGCATGGCATCACACTGGGCTTATGGGTTAA
This sequence comes from Oncorhynchus nerka, assembly GCF_034236695.1. Classification (NCBI taxonomy): domain Eukaryota; kingdom Metazoa; phylum Chordata; class Actinopteri; order Salmoniformes; family Salmonidae; genus Oncorhynchus; species Oncorhynchus nerka. The sequence goes on along the minus strand of NW_027039632.1, from coordinate 70,443 downwards.
AAGCTGATGTGCATGGCATCACACTGGGCTTATGGGTTAAAAGCTGATGTGCATGGCATCACACTGGGCTTATGGGTTAAAAGCTGATGTGCATGGCATCACACTGGGCTTATGGGTTAAAAAGCTGATGTGCATGGCATCACACTGGGCTTATGGGTTAACAGCTGATGTGCATGGCATCACGCTGGGTTTTATGGGTTAAAGCTGATGTGCATGGCATCACACTGGGCTTATGGGTTAAAAGCTGATGTGCATGGCATCACGCTGGGCTTATGGGTTAAAAGCTGATGTGCATGGCATCACACTGGGCTTATGGGTTAAAAGCTGATGTGCATAGCATCACACTGGGCTTATGGGTTAACAGCTGATGTGCATGGCATCACACTGGGCTTATGGGTTAAAAGCTGATGTGCATGGCATCACACTGGGCTTATGGGTTAAAAGCTGATGTGCATGGCATCACACTGGGCTTATGGGTTAAAAAGCTGATGTGCATGGCATCACACTGGGCTTATGGGTTAAAAGCTGATGTGCATGGCATCACACTGGGCTTATGGGTTAAAAAGGTAATGTGCATGGCATCACACTGGGCTTATGGGTTAAAAGCTGATGTGCATGGCATCACACTGGGCTTATGGGTTAAATGCTGATGTCCATGGCATCACACTGGGCTTATGGGTTAAGCTGATGTGCATGGCATCACACTGGGCTTATGGGTTAAAAGCTGATGTGCATGGCATCACACTGGGCTTATGGGTTAAAAGCTGATGTGCATGGCATCACACTGGGTTTATGGGTTAAATGCTGATGTCCATGGCATCACACTGGGCGTATGGGTTAAAAGCTGATGTGCATGGCATCACACTGGGCTTATGGGTTAACAGCTGATGTGCATGGCATCACACTGGGCTTATGGGTTAAAAGCTGATGTGCATGGCATCACACTGGGCTTATGGGTTAAAAGCTGATGTGCATGGCATCACACTGGGCTTATGGGTTAACAGTTGATGTGCATGGCATCACACTGGGCTTATGGGTTAAAAGCTGATGTGCATGGCATCACACTGGGCTTATGGGTTAAATGCTGATGTGCATGGCATCACACTGGGCTAATGGGTTAAAAGCTGATGTGCTTGGCATCACACTGGGCTTATGGGTTAAAAGCTGATGTGCATGGCATCACACTGGGCTTATGGGTTAAAAACTGATGTGCATGGCATCACACTGGGATTATGGGTTAACAGCTGATGTGCATGGCATCACACTGGGCGAATGGGTTAAAAGCTGATGTGCATGGCATCACACTGGGCTTATGGGTTAAAAGCTGATGTGCATGGCATCACACTGGGCTTATGGGTTAACAGTTGATGTGCATGGCATCACACTGGGCTTATGGGTTAACAGCTGATGTGCATGGCATCACACTGGGCTTATGGGTTAAAAGCTGATGTGCATGGCATCACACTGGGCTTATGGGTTAAAAGCTGATGTGCATGGCATCACACTGGGCTTATGGGTTAAAAGCTGATGTGCATGGCATCACACTGGGCTTATGGGTTAAAAGCTAATGTGCATGGCATCACACTGGGCTTATGGGTTAAAAACTGATGTGCATGGCATCACACTGGGCTTATGGGTTAAAAGCTGATGTGCATGGCATCACACTGGGCTTATGGGTTAACAGCTGATGTGCATGGCATCACACTGGGCTTATGGGTTAAAAGCTGATGTGCATGGCATCACACTGGGCTTATGGGTTAAAAGCTGATGTGCATGGCATCACACTGGGCTTATGGGTTAAAAGCTGATGTGCATGGCATCACACTGGGCTTATGGGTTAACAGCTGATGTGCATGGCATCACACTGGGCTTATGGGTTAAAAGAGGTGTGCATGGCATCACACTGGGCTTATGGGTTAAAAGCTGATGTGCATGGCATCACACTGGGCTTATGGGTTAAAAGCTGATGTGCATGGCATCACACTGGGTTTATGGGTTAAAAGCTGATGTGCATGGCATCACACTGGGCTTATGGGTTAACAGCTGATGTGCATGGCATCACACTGGGCTTATGGGTTAAAAGAGATGTGCATGGCATCACACTGGGCTTATGGGTTATAAGCTGATGTGCATGGCATCACACTGGGTTTATGGGTTAAAAGCTGATGTGCATGGCATCACACTGGGCTTATGGGCTAAAAGAGATGTGCATGGCATCACACTGGGCTTATGGGTTAAAAGCTGATGTGCATGGCATCACACTGGGCTTATGGGTTAAAAGAGATGTGCATGGCATCACACTGGGCTTATGGGTTAAAAGCTGATGTGCATGGCATCACACTGGGCTTATGGGTTAAAAGCTGATGTGCATGGCATCACACTGGGCTTATGGGTTAACAGCTGATGTGCATGGCATCACACTGGGCTTATGGGTTAAAAGCTGATGTGCATAGCATCACACTGGGCTTATGGGTTAACAGCTGATGTGCATGGCATCACACTGGGCTTATGGGTTAAAAGCTGATGTGCATGGCATCACACTGGGCTTATGGGTTAAAAGCTGATGTGCATGGCATCACACTGGGCTTATGGGTTAAAAGCTGATGTGCATGGCATCACACTGGGCTTATGGGTTAAAAGCTGATGTGCATGGCATCACACTGGGCTTATGGGTTAAAAGGTAATGTGCATGGCATCACACTGGGCTTATGGGTTAAAAGCTGATGTGCATGGCATCACACTGGGCTTATGGGTTAAATGCTGATGTCCATGGCATCACACTGGGCTTATGGGTTAAAAGCTGATGTGCATGGCATCACACTGGGCTTATGGGTTAAAAGCTGATGTGCATGGCATCACACTGGGCTTATGGGTTAAAAGCTGATGTGCATGGCATCACACTGGGTTTATGGGTTAAATGCTGATGTCCATGGCATCACACTGGGCGTATGGGTTAAAAGCTGATGTGCATGGCATCACACTGGGCTTATGGGTTAACAGCTGATGTGCATGGCATCACACTGGGCTTATGGGTTAAAAGCTGATGTGCATGGCATCACACTGGGCTTATGGGTTAAGCTGATGTGCATGGCATCACACTGGGCTTATGGGTTAAAAGCTGATGTGCATGGCATCACACTGGGCTTATGGGTTAAAAGCTGATGTGCATGGCATCACACTGGGCTTATGGGTTAAAAGCTGATGTGCATGGCATCACACTGGGTTTATGGGTTAAATGCTGATGTCCATGGCATCACACTGGGCGTATGGGTTAAAAAGCTGATGTGCATGGCATCACACTGGGCTTATGGGTTAACAGCTGATGTGCATGGCATCACACTGGGCGAAGGTTAAAAGCTGATGTGCATGGCATCACACTGGGCTTATGGGTTAAAAGCTGATGTGCATGGCATCACACTGGGCTTATGGGTTAAAGCTGATGTGCATGGCATCACACTGGGCTTATGGCTTAAAAAGCTGATGTGCATGGCATCACACTGGGCTTATGGGTTAAAAGCTGATGTGCATGGCATCACACTGGGCTTATGGGTTAAAAGCTGATGTGCATGGCATCACACTGGGTTTATGGGTTAAAAGCTGATGTGCATGGCATCACACTGGCTTATGGGTTAAAAGCTGATGTGCATGGCATCACACTGGGCTTATGGGTTAAAAGCTGATGTGCATGGCATCACACTGGGCTTATGGGTTAAAAAGCTGATGTGCATGGCATCACACTGGGCTTATGGGTTAAAGCTGATGTGCATGGCATCACACTGGGCTTATGGGTTAAAAGCTGATGTGCATGGCATCACACTGGGCTTATGGGTTAAAAGCTGATGTGCATGGCATCACACTGGGCTTATGGGTTAAAAGCTGATGTGCATGGCATCACACTGGGCTTATGGGTTAACAGCTGATGTGCATGGCATCACGCTGGGTTTTATGGGTTAAAAGCTGATGTGCATGGCATCACACTGGGCTTATGGGTTAAAAGCTGATGTGCATGGCATCACGCTGGGCTTATGGGTTAAAAGCTGATGTGCATGGCATCACACTGGGCTTATGGGTTAAAGCCGATGTGCATAGCATCACACTGGGCTTATGGGTTAACAGCTGATGTGCATGGCATCACACTGGGCTTATGGGTTAAAAGCTGATGTGCATGGCATCACACTGGGCTTATGGGTTAAAAGCTGATGTGCATGGCATCACACTGGGCTTATGGGTTAAAAGCTGATGTGCATGGCATCACACTGAAGCTATGGGTTAAAAAGCTGATGTGCATGGCATCACACTGGGCTTATGGGTTAAAGGTAATGTGCATGGCATCACACTGGGCTTATGGGTTAAAAGCTGATGTGCATGGCATCACACTGGGTTTACAGGTTAAATGCTGATAACCATGGCATCACACTGGGCTTATGGGTTAAAAGCTGATGTGCATGGCATCACACTGGGCTTATGGAGTTAAAGCTGATGTGCATGGCATCACACTGGGCTTATGGGTTAAAAGCTGATGTGCATGGCATCACTGGGTTTATGGGTTAAATGCTGATGTCCATGGCTCACACTGGGCGTATGGGTTAAAAGCTGATGTGCATGGCATCACACTGGGCTTATGGGTTAACAGCTGATGTGCATGGCATCACACTGGGCTTATGGGTTAAAAAGCTGATGTGCATGGCATCACACTGGCTTATGGGTTAAAAGCTGATGTGCATGGCATCACACTGGGCTTATGGGTTAACAGTTGATGTGCATGGCATCACACTGGGCTTATGGGTTAAAAGCTGATGTGTGGCATCACACTGGGCTTATGGGTTAAATGCTGATGTGCATGGCATCACACTGGGCTAATGGGTTAAAGCTGATGTGCTTGGCATCACACTGGGCTTATGGGTTAAAAGCTGATGTGCATGGCATCACACTGGGCTTATGGGTTAAAAACTGATGTGCATGGCATCACACTGGGATTATGGGTTAACAGCTGATGTGCATGGCATCACACTGGGCGAATGGGTTAAAAGCTGATGTGCATGGCATCACACTGGGCTTATGGGTTAAAAGCTGATGTGCATGGCATCACACTGGGCTTATGGGTTAAAAGCTGATGTGCATGGCATCACACTGGGCTTATGGGTTAAAAGCTGATGTGCATGGCATCACACTGGGCTTATGGGTTAAAAGCTAATGTGCATGGCATCACACTGGGCTTATGGGTTAAAAACTGATGTGCATGGCATCACACTGGGCTTATGGGTTAAAAGCTGATGTGCATGGCATCACACTGGGCTTATGGGTTATAAGCTGATGTGCATGGCATCACACTGGGTTTATGGGTTAAAAGCTGATGTGCATGGCATCACACTGGGCTTATGGGCTAAAAGAGATGTGCATGGCATCACACTGGGCTTATGGGTTAAAAGCTGATGTGCATGGCATCACACTGGGCTTATGGGTTAAAAGAGATGTGCATGGCATCACACTGGGCTTATGGGTTAAAAGCTGATGTGCATGGCATCACACTGGGCTTATGGGTTAAAAGCTGATGTGCATGGCATCACACTGGGCTTATGGGTTAACAGCTGATGTGCATGGCATCACACTGGGCTTATGGGTTCAAAGCTGATGTGCATGGCATCACACTGGGCTTATGGGTTAAAAGCTGATGTGCATGGCATCACACTGGGCTTATGGGTTAAAAGCTGATGTGCATGGCATCACACTGGGCTTATGGGTTAACAGCTGATGTGCATGGCATCACACAGGGCTTATGGGTTAAAAGAGATGTGCATGGCATCAAACTGGGCTTATGGGTTATAAGCTGATGTGCATGGCATCACACTGGGTTTATGGGTTAAAGCTGATGTGCATGGCACACACTGGGCTTATGGGTTAAAAGAGATGTGCATGGCATCACACTGGGCTTATGGGTTAAAAGAGATGTGCATGGCATCACACTGGGCTTATGGGTTAAAAGAGATGTGCATGGCATCACACTGGGCTTATGGGTTAAAAGCTGATGTGCATGGCATCACACTGGGCTTATGGTTTAAAAGCTGATGTGCATGACATCACACTGGGTTTATGGGTTAAAGCTGATGTGCATGGCATCACACTTGGCTTATGGGCTAAAAGAGATGTGCATGGCATCACACTGGGCTTATGGGTTAAAGCTGATGTGCATGGCATCACACTGGGCTTATGGGTTAAAGTGTGCATGGCATCACACTGGGCTTATTGGTTAAAAGCTGATGTGCATGGCATCACACTGAGCTTATGGGTTAAAAGCTGATGTGCATGGCATCACACTGGGCTTATGGGTTAAAAGAGATGTGCTTGGCATCACACTGGGCTTATGGGTTAAAAGCTGATGTGCATGGCATCACACTGGGCTTATGGGTTAACAGCTGATGTGCATGGCATCACACTGGGCTTATGGGTTAACAGCTGATGTGCATGGCATCACACTGGGCTTATGGGTTAAAAGAGATGTGCATGGCATCACACTGGGCTTATGGGTTAAAAGCTGATGTGCATGGCATCACACTGGGCTTATGGGTTAAAAGCTGATGTGCATGGCATCACACTGGGCTTATGGGTTAAAAGCTGATGTGCATGGCATCACGCTGGGCTTATGGGTTAAAAGCTGATGCATGGCATCACACTGGGCTTATGGGTTAACAGCTGATGTGCATGGCATCACACTGGGCTTTATGGGTTAAAAGAGATGTGCATGGCATCACATTGGGCTTATGGGTTATAAGCTGATGTGCATGGCATCACACTGGGTTTATGGGTTACGCTGATGTGCATGGCATCACACTGGGCTTATGGGTTAAAAGAGATGTGCATGGCATCACACTGGGCTTATGGGTTAAAAGCTGATGTGCATGGCATCACACTGGGCTTATGGGTTAAGAGATTTGCATGGCATCACACTGGGCTTATCCAGAGGTTAAAGAGATGTGCATGGTATCACACTGGGCTTATGGGTTAAAAGAGATGCATGGCATCACACTGGGCTTATGGGTTAAAAGCTGATGTGCATGGCATCACACTGGGCTTATGGGTTAAAAGCTGATGTGCATGGCATCACACTGGGCTTATGGGTTAAAAGCTGATGTGCATGGCATCACACTGGGCTATGGGTTAAAAGCTGATGTGCATGGCATCACACTGGGCTTATGGGTTAAAAGCTGATGTGCATGGCATCACACTGGGCTTATGGGTTAACAGCTGATGTGCATGGCATCACACTGGGCTTATGGGTTAAAAGCTGATGTGCATGGCATCACACTGGGCTTATGGGTTAAAAAGCTGATGTGCATGGCATCACACTGTTTATGGGTTAAAGCTGGGATGTGGCATCACACACTGGGCTTATGGGTTAACAGCTGATGTGCATGGCATCACACTGGGCTTATGGGTTAAAAGAGATGTGCATGGCATCACACTGGGCTTATGGGTTAAAAGCTGATGTGCATGGCATCACACTGGGCTTATGGGTTAAAAGCTGATGTGCATGGCATCACACTGGGCTTATGGGTTAAAAGCTGATGTGCATGGCATCACACTGGGCTTATGGGTTAAAAGCTGATGTGCATGGCATCACACTGGGCTTATGGGTTAAAGCGATGTGCATGGCATCACACTGGGCTTATTGGTTAAAAGCTGATGTGCATGGCATCACACTGGGCTTATGGGTTAAAAGCTGATGTGCATGGCATCACACTGGGCTTATGGGTTAAAAGCTGATGTGCATGGCATCACACTGGGCTTATGGGTTAAAGCTGATGTGCATGGCATCACACTGGGCTTATGGGTTAACAGCTGATGTGCATGGCATCACACTGGGCTTATGGGTTAAAAGCTGATGTGCATGGCATCACACTGGGCTTATGGGTTAAAAGCTGATGTGCATGGCATCACACTGGGTTTATGGGTTAAAAGCTGATGTGCATGGCATCACACTGGGCTTATGGGTTAACAGCTGATGTGCATGGCATCACACTGGGCTTATGGGTTAAAAGAGATGTGCATGGCATCACACTGGGCTTATGGGTTAAAAGCTGATGTGCATGGCATCACACTGGGCTTATGGGTTAAAAGATGATGTGCATGGCATCACACTGGGCTTATGGGCTAAAAGAGATGTCATGGCATCACACTGGGCTTATGGGTTAAAAGCTGATGTGCATGGCATCACACTGGGCTTATGGGTTAAAAGAGATGTGCATGGCATCACACTGGGCTTATTGGTTAACAGCTGATGTGCATGGCATCACACTGGGCTTATGGGTTAAAAGAGATGTGCATGGCATCACACTGGGCTTATGGTTAAAAGAGATGTGCTTGGTATCACACTGGGCTTATGGGTTAAAAGCTGATGTGCATGGCATCACACTGGGCTTATGGGGTTAAAAGCTGATGTGCATGGCATCACACTGGGCTTATGGGTTAACAGCTGATGTGCATGGCATCACACTGCTTATTGGTTAAAAGAGATGTGCATGGCATCACACTGGGCTTATGGGTTAAAAGCTGATGTGCATGGCATCACACTGGGCTTATGGGTTCAAAGCTGATGTGCATGGCATCACACTGGGCTTATGGGTTAAAAGCTGATGTGCATGGCATCACACTGGGCTTATGGGTTAAAAGCTGATGTGCATGGCATCACACTGGGCTTATGGGTTAACAGCTGATGTGCATGGCAGTATCACACTGGGCTTATGGGTTAAAAAAGAGATGTGCATGGCATCACACTGGGCTTATGGGTTATAAGCTGATGTGCATGGCATCACACTGGGCTTATGGGTTAAAAGCTGATGTGCATGGCATCACACTGGGCTTATGGGTTAAAAGAGATGTGCATGGCATCACACTGGGCTTATGGGTTAAAAGCTGATGTGCATGGCATCACACTGGGCTTATGGGTTAAAAGAGATGTGCATGGCATCACACTGGGCTTATAGGTTAAAAGAGATGTGCATGGCATCACACTGGGCTTATGGGTTAAAAGCTGATGTGCATGGTATCACACTGGGCTTATGGGTTAACAGCTGATGTGCATGGCATCACACTGGGCTTATGGGTTAAAAGAGATGTGCATGGCATCACACTGGGCTTATGGGTTAAAAGCTGATGTGCATGGCATCACACTGGGCTTATGGCTTAAATGCTGATGTGCATGGCATCACACTGGGCTTATGGGTTAAAAGCTGATGTGCATGGCATCACACTGGGCTTATGGGTTAAAAGCTGATGTGCATGGCATCACACTGGGCTTATGGTTAAAAGCTGATGTGCATGGCATCACACTGGGCTTATGGGTTAACAGCTGATGTGCATGGCATCACACTGGGCTTATGGGTTAAAAGCTGATGTGCATGGCATCACACTGGGCTTATGGGTTAAAAGCTGATGTGCATGGCATCACACTGGGTTTATGGGTTAAAAGCTGATGTGCATGGCATCACACTGGGCTTATGGGTTAACAGCTGGATGTGCATGGCATCACACTGGGCTTATGGGTTAAAAGAGATGTGCATGGCATCACACTGGGCTTATGGGTTAAAAGCTGATGTGCATGGCATCACACTGGGCTTATGGGTTAAAAGCTGATGTGCATGGCATCACACTGGGTTTATGGGTTAAAAGCTGATGTGCATGGCATCACACTGGGCTTATGGGTTAACAGCTGATGTGCATGGCATCACACTGGGCTTATGGGTTAAAAGAGATGTGCATGGCATCACACTGGGCTTATGGGTTAAAGCTGATGTGCATGGCATCACACTGGGCTTATGGGTTAAAAGCTGATGTGCATGGCATCACACTGGGCTGGGCTAAAGAGATGTGCATGGCATCACACTGGGCTTATGGGTTAAAAGCTGATGTGCATGGCATCACACTGGGCTTATGGGTTAAAAGAGATGTGCATGGCATCACACTGGGCTTATGGGTTAAAAGCTGATGTGCATGGCATCACACTGGGCTTATGGCTTAAAAGCTGATGTGCATGGCATCACACTGGGCTTATGGGTTAAAAGCTGATGTGCATGGCATCACACTGGGCTTATGGGTTAAAAGCTGATGTGCATGGCATCACACTGGGCTATGGTTAAAAAAGCTGATGTGCATGGCATCACACTGGGCTTATGGGTTAAAAGCTGATGTGCATGGCATCACACTGGGCTTATGGGTTAAAAGAGATGTGCATGGCATCACATTGGGCTTATGGGTTAACAGCTGATGTGCATGGCATCACGCTGGGCTTATGTGGTTAAAAAGCTGATGTGCATGGCATCACACTGGGCTTATGGGTTAAAAGCTGATGTGCATGGCATCACGCTGGGTTTATGGGTTAAACAGCTGATGTGCATGGCATCACACTGGGCTTATGGGTTAAAAGCTGATGTGCATAGCATCACACTGGGCTTATGGGTTAACAGCTGATGTGCATGGCATCCTGGCTTATGGGTTAAAAGCTGATGTGCATGGCATCACACTGGGCTTATGGGTTAAAAGCTGATGTGCATGGCATCACACTGGGCTTATGGGCTAAAAGAGATGTGCATGGCATCACACTGGGCTTATGGGTTTATAGCTGATGTGCATGGCATCACACTGGGCTTATGGGTTAAAAGAGATGTGCATGGCATCACACTGGGCTTATTGGGCAGATGTGCATGGCATCACACTGGGCTTTATGGGTTAAAATGATGTGCATGGCATCACACTGGGCTTATTGGTTGAGATGTGCATGGCATCACACTGGGCTTATGGGTTAAAAGCTGATGTGCATGGCATCACTGGGCTTATGGCTTAAAAGCTGATGTGCATGGCATCACACTGGGCTTATGGGTTAAAAGCTGATGTGCATGGCATCACATTGGGCTTATGGGTTAAAAGCTGATGTGCATGGCATCACACTGGGTTTATGGGTTAAAAGAGATGTGCATGGCATCACACTGGGCTTATGGGTTAGCTGATGTGCATGGCATCACACTGGGCTTATGGGTTAAAAGCTGATGTGCATGGCATCACACTGGGCTTATGGGTTAAAAGCTGATGTGCATGGCATCACTGGCTTATGGGTTAAAAGCTGATGTGCATGGCATCACACTGGGCTTATGGGTTAAAGCTGATGTGCATGGCATCACACTGGGCTTATGGGTTAAAGCTGATGTGCATGGCATCACACTGGGCTTATGGGTTAAAAGCTGATGTGCATGGCATCACACTGGGCTTATGGGTTAACAGCTGATGTGCATGGCATCACGCTGGGCTTATGGGTTAAAAGCTGATGTGCATGGCATCACACTGGGCTTTATGGGTTTAAAAGCTGATGTGCATGGCATCACGCTGGGCTTATGGGTTAAAAGCTGATGTGCATGGCATCACACTGGGCGAATGGGTTAAAAGCTGATGTGCATGGCATCACACTGGGTTTATGGGTTAACAGCTGATGTGCATGGCATCACACTGGGTTTATGGGTTAAAAGCTGATGTGCATGGCATCACACTGGGCTTATGGGTTAAAAGAGATGTGCATGGCATCACACTGGGCTTATGGGTTAAAGCTGATGTGCATGGCATCACACTGGGCTTATGGGTTAAAAAGAGATGCATGGCATCACACTGGGCTTATGGGTTAAAAGCTAATGTGCATGGCATCACACTGGGTTTATGGGTTAAAAGCTGATGTGCATGGCATCACACTGGGCTTATGGGTTAAAAGAGATCCATGGCATCACACTGAGCTTATGGGTTAAAAGCTGATGTGCATGGCATCACACTGGGCTTATGGGTAAAAGCTGATGTGCATGGCATCACACTGGGCTTATGGGTTAACAGCTGATGTGCATGGCATCACACTGGGTTTATGGGTTAAAAGAGATGTCCATGGCATCACACTGGGCTTATGGGTTAAAAGCTGATGTGCATGGCATCACACTGGGCTTATGGGTTAACAGCTGATGTGCATGGCATCACACTGGGCTTATGGGTTAAAGCTGATGTGCATGGCATCACACTGGGCTTATGGGTTAAAAAGCTGATGTGCATGGCATCACACTGGGCTTATGGGTTAAAAAGTTGATGTGCATGGCATCACACTGGGCTTATGGGTTAAAGCTGATGTGCATGGCATCACACTGGGCTTATGGGTTAAATGAGATGTGCATGGCATCACACTGGGCTTATGGGTTCGCTGATGTGCTTGGCATCACACTGGGCTTATGGGTTAAAAGCTGATGTGCATGACATCACACTGGGCTTATGGGTTAAAAGCAGTGTGCATGGCATCACACTGGGATTATGGGTTAACAGCTGATGTGCATGGCATCACACTGGTTTGAATGGGTTTGATGTGCATGGCATCACATTGGCTTATAGATTTAAAAGCTGATGTGCATGGCGTCACACTGGGCTTATGGGTTAAAAGCTGATGTGCATGGCATCACACTGGGCTTATGGGTTAAAAGCTGATGTGCATGGCATCACACTGGGTTTATGGGTTAAATGCTGATGCATGGCATCACACTGGGCGTATGGGTTAAAAGCTGATGTGCATGGCATCACACAGGGCTTATGGGTTAACAGCTGATGTGCATGGCATCACACTGGGGCGAATGGGTTAAAAGCTGATGTGCATGGCATCACACTGGGCTTATAAGGTTAAAGCGTGTGCATGGCATCACACTGGGCTTATGGGTTAGGAGTGCTGGCATCACACTGTCTATGGGTTAAATGATGCATGGCATCACACTGGGCTTATGGGTGCTGATGGCATGCATCACGCTGATGTGCATGGCGATTACACAGCTGATGTGCATGGCATTTATGGGTTAAATGAGATCCACTGGCTTATGTAGCCATGGCGGCATCACACTGGGCTTATGGGTTAAAAGCTGATGTGCATGGCATCACACTGGGCTTATGGGTTAAAAGCTGATGTGCATGGCATCACACTGGGCTTATGGGTTAAAAGCTGATGTGCATGGCATCACACTGGGCTTATGGGTTAAAAGCTGATGTGCATGGCATCACACTGGGCTTATGGGTTAACAGCTGATGTGCATGGCATCACACTGGGCTTATGGGTTAAAAGAGATGTGCATGGCATCACACTGGGCTTATGGGTTAGGGCTGATGTGCATGGCATCACACTGGGCTTATGGGTTAACAGCTGATGTGCATGGCATCACACTGGGCTTATGGGTTAAAAAGCAGATGTGCATGGCATCACACTGGGCTTTATGGGTTAAAAGCTGATGTGCATGGCATCACACTAGGGCTTATGGGCTGCTGTGCATGGTATCACACTGGCTTATGAGCGTGATGCATGGCATCACACTGGGCTTATGGGTTAAAAGCTGATGTGCATGGCATCACACTGGGCTTATGGGTTAAACAGCTGATGTGCATGCAGCATGCACATGGGCCATGGCGCATGGCACACTGGGCTCTATATTGGCTGATGTGCATGGCATCACACTGATTTATGGGTTAAAGCTGATGTGCATGGCATCACACTGGGCTTATGGGTTAAAGAGCTGATGTGCATGGCATCACACTGGGCTTATGGGTTAACAGCTGATGTGCATGGCATCACACTGCTTATGGGCTGATGTGCATGGCATGCACACTGGGCTTATAGTAGCTGATGTGCATGGGCATCACACTGGGCTTATGGGTTAAAGCTGATGTGCATGGCATCACACTGGGCTTATGGGTTAACAGTTGATGTGCATGGCATGTCACACTGGGCTTATGGGTTAAAAGCTGATGTGCATGGCATCACACTGGGCTTATGGGTTAAATGAGATGTGCATGGCATCACACTGAGCTTATGGGTTAAAAGCTGATGTGCTTGGCATCACACTGGGCTTATGGGTTAAAAGCTGATGTGCATGACATCACACTGGGCTTATGGGTTAAAAACTGATGTGCATGGCATCACACTGGGATTATGGGTTAACAGCTGATGTGCATGGCATCACACTGGGCCGAATGGGTTAAAAGCTGATGTGCATGGCATCACACTGGGCTTATGGGTGATCACACGCCTGGATGTGCATGGCATCACGCTGGGCTTATGGGTTATGGAAGCTGATGTGCATGGCATCCACTGGCTTATGGGTTAAAGCTGATGTGCATAGCATCACACTGGGCTTATGGGTTAACAGCTGATGTGCATGGCATCACACTGGGCCTGGCGGCGTGCATGGCACACATGCCTATGGGTTGCAATGCTGATGTGCATGGCATCACACTGGGCTTATGGGCTAAAGCTGATGTGCATGGCATCACACTGGGCCTATGGGTTAAGAGCTGATGTGCATGGCACACACTGGGCTTATGGGTTAGAGGCTGCACGTGCATGGCATCACACTGGGCTTATGGGATGGTAACAGCTGATGTTGCATGGCATATCACACTGGGCTTATGGGTTAAAAGCTGATGTGCATGGCATCACACTGGGCTTATGGGTTAAAAGCTGATGTGCATGGCATCACACTGGGCTTATGGGTTAAAAGCTGATGTGCATGGCATCACTACTGGCTTATGGGTTAAAGCCGATGTGCATTGCATCACACTGGGCTATGGGTTAACAGCTGATATACATGGCTTGTTAACACGCGTGACAGGCATCACACTGGGCTTATGGTAACAGATGATGCATGCATATCACACTCTGGGCCATGTTAAAGTGATGCAGCCACACTGGCTTATGGGTTGGATCAAAGCTGCATGGTGACAATGAGCACACACATGACACTGGCTTATGGGTTAACGAGCTGTGCATGGCATCACACTGGCTTACTGAGGTGTGCATGCAGTGATTCATTGGCTGAATGTGCAAGATGGCATGACAAGAGATGTGATGGCACACTGGGCTTATGGGCCAGTGATGTGCATGGCATCACACTTCAGCTTAAATAGCTGATGCATGAGCATCACTGGCTTGCGAGCTGAAGTGCATGGCATCACACTGGGCCTTATCGCTGGATGGTATCACACTGCCTATGAGCTAGTGCGATGTGCATGGCACACTGGGCTTATGGGTCAAAGCTGATGCATGGCATCACACTGGGCTTATGGCTGCTGCCGATGTGCATGGCATCACAGGCTATGCAGCTAGAGCTGATGTCCATGGCATCACACTGGGCTTATGGGCTAAGAACTGCATGCATGGCCACATGCTTATGGTCACTGATGCCAGCGGTATCAGCATTTAACCCATAAGCCCAGTGTGATGCCATGCATCAGCTTTTAACCTTATAAGCCCAGCGTGATGCCATGCACATCAGCTTTAACCCATAAGCCCAGTGTGATGCCATGCACATCAGCTTTTAGCCCATAAGCCCAGTGTGATGCTGCCATGCACATCAGCTGTTAACCCATAGCCCAGTGTGATGCCATCACTCAGCTTATGGGTTAATAAGCCCAGTGTATGGCATGCACATCAGCTTTAAAAGCCCAGTGATGCCATGCACATCTCTTTAACCCATAAGCCCAGTGATGATGCATGCATCATCAGCTTTTAACCCATGGGCCCAGTGTGCATGCCATGCACACTGGGCTTATGGGTTATAAGCTGATGTGATGCCATGCACATCAGCTCTAACCCATAAGCCCAGTGTGATGCCATGCACATCAGCTGGGCTTAACCCATAAGCCCAGGTGATGCCAGAGATGTGCATGGCAACCCATGGGCAGTTGATGCCATGCACATCTCTTTAACCCATACGCCCAGTGTGATGCCATGCACATCAGGCTTTTGGGTTAAAGCCCAGTGTGCATGGCATCACACTCTTTAACCCAGGTTAAGCTGATGTGCATGGCATCACACTCAGCTTATGGGTAAGCCATTGCATGGCATCCATGCACTCAGCTTATAACCCATAAGCTGATGTGATGCCATCACACTGGGCTTATGGGTTAAAAGCTGATGTGCATGGCATCACACTTAACCCATAAGCCCAGTGTGATGCCATTAACAGCTGATGTGATCATGCACACTGGGCTTTTGGGTTAAAGCAGTGTGATGGCATCACATCTCTTTATGGGTTAAAGAGATGTGCATGGCATCACACTGGGCTTATGGGTTAAGAGATGTGCATGCCATCACATCTGGGCTTTGGTTATACAGCTGATGTGCATGGCATGCACATCTCTTATGGGTTAACCCAGTGATGCCATGCATCATCACTGGGCTTATGGGCCCAGATGTGATGCCATGCACATCTCTTTATGGGTTAAGCCCAGTGATGATGCCATGGCATCTCTTTTTAACCCATGTGCCTGATGTGATGCCATGCACATCAGCTTTTAACCCATAAGCCCAGTGCATGGCATGCACATCTCTTTTAACCCATAAGCCCAGTGTGATGCCATGCACATCTCTTTTTTAACCCATATGGCCACAGTGTGATGCCATGCACATCAGCTGTTAACCAATAAGCCCATGATGCCACACATCTCTTTAACAAAATAAGCCCAGTGTGATGCCATGCACATCTCTTTAACCCATAAGCCCAGTGTGATGCCATGCACATCAGCTGTTAACCCATAAGCCCAGTGTGATGCCATGCACATCAGCTGTTAACCCATAAGCCCAGTGTGATGCCATGCACATCAGCTTTTAACCCATAAGCCCAGTGTGATGCCATGCACATCAGCTTTTAACCCATAAGCCCAGTGTGATGCCATGCACATCAGCTTTAACCCATAAGCCCAGTGTGATGCCATGCACATCTCTTTTAACCCATAAGCCCAGTGTGATGCCATGCACATCTCTCTTTAACCCATAAGCCCAGTGTGATGCCATGCACATCTCTTTAACCCATAAGCCCAGTGTGATGCCATGCACATCAGCTGTTAACCCATAAGCCCAGTGTGATGCCATGCACATCTCTTTTAACCCATAAGCCCAGTGTGATGCCATGCACATCAGCTTTTAACCCATAAGCCCAGTGTGATGCCATGCACATCAGCTTTTAACCCATAAGCCCAGTGTGATGCCATGCACATCAGCTTTTAACCCATAAGCCCAGTGTGATGCCATGCACATCAGCTTTAACCCATAAGCCCAGTGTGATGCCATGCACATCAGCTTTTAACCCATAAGCCCAGTGTGATGCCATGCACATCAGCATTTAACCCATAAGCCCAGTGTGATGCCATGCACATCTCTTTAACCCATAACCCAGTGTGATGCCATGCACATCAGCTTTTAACCCATAAGCGCAGTGTGATGCCATGCACATCAGCTTTTAACCCATAAGCCCAGTGTGATGCCATGCACATCAGCTTTAACCCATAAGCCCAGTGTGATGCCATGCACATCTCTTTAACCCATAAGCCCAGTGTGATGCCATGCACATCAGCTTTAACCCATAAGCCCAGTGTGATGCCATGCACATCTCTTTAACCCATAAGCCCAGTGTGATGCCATGCACATCAGCTGTTAACCCATAAGCCCAGTGTGATACCATGCACATCAGCTTTTAACCCATAAGCCCAGTGTGATGCCATGCACACATCAGCTTTTTAACCCATAAGTCCAGTGTGATGCCATGCACATCTCTTTTAACCCAAAAGCCCAGTGTGATGCCATGCACATCTCTTTTAACCCATAAGCCCAGTGTGATGCCATGCACATCTCAGCTTTTAACCCATAAGCCCAGTGTGATGCCATGCACATCAGCTTTTAACCCATAAGCCCAGTGTGATGCCATGCACATCTCATTTAACCCATAAGCCCAGTGTGATGCCATGCACATCAGCTTTAACCCATAAGCCCAGTGTGATGCCATGCACATCAGCTTTAACCCATAAGCCCAGTGTGATGCCATGCACATCTCTTTTAACCCATAAGCCCAGTGTGATGCCATGCACAAGCTTTTAACCCATAAGCCCAGTGTGATGCCATGCACATCAGCTTTAACCCATAAGCCCAGTGTGATGCCATGCACATCAGCTTTAACCCATAAGCCCAGTGTGATGCCATGCACATCTCTTGAACCCATAAGCCCAGTGTGATGCCATGCACATCAGCTTTTAACCCATAAGCCCAGTGTGATGCCATGCACATCTCTTTAACCCATAAGCCCAGTGTGATGCCATGCACATCAGCTGTTAACCCATAAGCCCAGTGTGATGCCATGCACATCAGCTTTAACCCATAAGCCCAGTGTGATGCCATGCACATCAGCTTTTAACCCATAAGCCCAGTGTGATGCAATGCACATCAGCTTTTAACCCATAAGCCCAGTGTGATGCCATGCACATCAGCTTTTAACCCATAAGCCCAATGTGATGCCATGCACATCAGCTTTAACCCATAAGCCCAGTGTGATGCCATGCACATCAGCTTTTAACCCATAAGCCCAGTGTGATGCCATGCACATCAGCTTTAACCCATAAGCCCAGTGTGATGCCATGCACATCAGCTTTTAACCCATAAGCCCAGTGTGATGCCATGCACATCAGCTTTTAACCCATAAGCCCAGCGTGATGCCATGCACAGCTTTTAACCCATAAGCCCAGTGTGATGCCATGCACATCAGCTTTAACCCAGTGTGATGCCATGCACATCTCTGTTAACCCATAAGCCCAGTGTGATGCCATGCACATCAGCTTTTAACCCATAAGCCCAGTGTGATGCCATGCACATCAGCTTTAACCCATAAGCCCAGTGTGATGCCATGCACATCAGCTTTTAACCCATAAGCCCAGTGTGATGCCATGCACATCAGCTTTTAACCCATAAGCCCAGTGTGATGCCATGCACATCTCTTTTAACCCATAAGCCCAGTGTGATGCCATGCACATCTCTTTAACCCATAAGCCCAGTGTGATGCCATGCACATCTCTTTAACCCATAAGCCCAGTGTGATGCCATGCACATCAGCTTTTAACCATAAGCCCAGTGTGATGCCATGCACATCTCTTTTAACCCATAAGCCCAGTGTGATGCCATGCATCTCTTTTAACCCATAAGCCCAGTGTGATGCCATGCACATCAGCTTTTAACCCATAAGCCCAGTGTGATGCCATGCACATCAGCTGTTAACCCATAAGCCCAGTGTGATGCCATGCACATCAGCTTTTAACCATAAGCCCAGTGTGATGCCATGCACATCAGCTTTTAACCCATAAGCCCAGTGTGATGCCATGCACATCAGCTTTAACCCATAAGCCCAGTGTGATGCCATGCACATCAGCTTTTAACCCATAAGCCCAGTGTGATGCCATGCACATCTCTTTTAACCCATAAGCCCAGTGTGATGCCATGCACATCTCTTTTAACCCATAAGCCCAGTGTGATGCCATGCACATCAGCTTTAACCCATAAGCCCAGTGATGCCATGCACATCAGCTTTTAACCCATAAGCCCAGTGTGATGCCATGCACATCAGCTTTAACCCATAAGCCCAGTGTGATGCCATGCACATCTCTTTTAACCCATAAGCCCAGTGTGATTGCACATCTCTTTAACCCATAAGCCCAGTGTGATGCCATGCACATCTCTTTAACCCATAAGCCCAGTGTGATGCCATGCACATCTCTTTAACCCATAAGCCCAGTGTGATGCCATGCACATCTCTTTTAACCCATAAGCCCAGTGTGATGCCATGCACATCAGCTTTTAACCCATAAGCCCAGTGTGATGCCATGCACATCTCTTTTAACCCATAAGCCCAGTGTGATGCCATGCACATCAGCTTTAACCCATAAGCCCAGTGTGATGCCATGCACATCAGCTTTAACCCATAAGCCCAGTGTGATGCCATGCACATCAGCTGTTAACCCATAAGCCCAGTGTGATGCCATGCACATCTCTTTTAACCCATAAGCCCAGTGTGATGCCATGCACATCTTTTAACCCATAAGCCCAGTGTGATGCCATGCACATCTCTTTTAACCCATAAGCCCAGTGTGATGCCATGCACATCTCTTTTAACCCATAAGCCCAGTGTGATGCCATGCACATCAGCTTTTAACCCATAAGCCCAGTGTGATGCCATGACATCAGCTTTAACCCATAAGCCCAGTGTGATGCCATGCACATCAGCTTTTAACCCATAAGCCCAGTGTGATGCCATGCACATCAGCTGTTAACCCATCTGCCCAGTGTGATGCCATGCACATCAGCTTTTAACCCATAAGCCCAGTGTGATGCCATGCACATCAGCATTTAACCCATAAGCCCAGTGTGATGCCATGCACATCAGCTTTTAACCCATAAGCCCAGTGTGATGCCATGCACATCAGCTTTTAACCCATAAGCCCAGTGTGATGCCATGCACATCTCTTTTAACCCATAAGCCCAGTGTGATGCCATGCACATCTCTTTAACCCATAAGCCCAGTGTGATGCCATGCACATCTCTTTTAACCCATAAGCCCAGTGTGATGCCATGCACATCAGCTTTAACCAATAAGCCCAGTGTGATGCCATGCACATCTCTTTTAACCCATAAGCCCAGTGTGATGCCATGCACATCTCTTTAACCCATAAGCCCAGTGTGATGCCATGCACATCAGCTTTTAACCCAAGCCCAGTGTGATGCCATGCACATCAGCTGTTAACCCATAAGCCCAGTGTGATGCCATGCACATCAGCTTTTAACCCATAAGCCCAGTGTGATGCCATGCACATCAGCTTTAACCCATAAGCCCAGTGTGATGCCATGCACATCAGCTGTTAACCCATAAGACCAGTGTGATGCCATGCACATCTCTTTTAACCCATAAGCCCAGTGTGATGCCATGCACATCAGCTTTTAACCCATAAGCCATGTGATGCCATGCACATCTCTTTTAACCCATGCCAGTGTGATGCCATGCACATCTCTTTTAACCCATAAGCCCAGTGTGATGCCATGCACATCTCTTTAACCCATAAGCCCAGTGTGATGCCATGCACATCAGCTTTTAACCCATAAGCCCAGTGTGATGCCATGCACATCTCTTTAACCCATAAGCCCAGTGTGATGCCATGCACATCAGCTGTTAACCCATAAGCCCAGTGTGATGCCATGCACATCAGCTTTTAACCCATAAGCCCAGTGTGATGCCATGCACATCAGCTTTTAACCCATAAGCCCAGTGTGATGCCATGCACATCTCTTTAACCCAAAGCCCAGTGTGATGCCATGCACATCTCTTTAACCCATAAGCCCAGTGTGATGCCATGCACATCTCTTTTAACCCATAAGCCCAGTGTGATGCCATGCACATCAGCTTTTAACCCATAAGCCCAGTGTGATGCCATGCACATCTCTTTTTAACCCATAAGCCCAGTGTGATGCCATGCACATCAGCTTTTAACCCATAAGCCCAGTGTGATGCCATGCACATCAGCTTATAACCCATAAGCCCAGTGTGATGCCATGCACATCTCTTTTAACCCATAAGCCCAGTGTGATGCCATGCACATCAGCTTTTTTAACCCATAAGCCCAGTGTGATGCCATGCACATCAGCTTTTAACCCATAAGCCCAGTGTGATGCCATGGACATCTCTTTAACCCATAAGCCCAGTGTGATGCCATGCACATCTCTTTTAACCCATAAGCCCAGTGTGATGCCATGCACATCAGCTTTTAACCCATAAGCCCAGTGTGATGCCATGCACATCAGCTTTTAACCCATAATCCCTTTAACCCATAAGCCCAGTGTGATGCCATGCACATCAGCTTTAACCCATAAGCCCAGTGTGATGCCATGCACATCAGCTTTTAACCCATAAGCCCAGTGTGATGCCATGCACATCAGCTTTTAACCCATAAGCCCAGTGTGATGCCATGCACATCTCTTTTAACCCATAAGCCCAGTGTGATGCCATGCACATCAGCTTTAACCCATAAGCCCAGTGTGATGCCATGCACATCAGCTGTTAACCAATAAGCCCAGTGTGATGCCATGCACATCTTTAACCCATAAGCCCAGTGTGATGCCATGCACATCAGCTTTTAACCCATAAGCCCAGTGTGATGCCATGCACATCAGCTTTTAACCCATAAGCCCAGTGTGATGCCATGCACATCAGCTTTTAACCCATAAGCCCAGTGTGATGCCATGCACATCAGCTTTTAACCCATAAGCCCAGTGTGATGCCATGCACATCTCTTTTAACCCATAAGCCCAGTGTGATGCCATGCACATCTCTTTTAACCCAGCAGTGTGATGCCATGCACATCTCTTTTAACCCATAAGCCCAGTGTGATGCCATGCACATCAGCTTTTAACCCATAAGCCCAGTGTGATGCCATGCACATGTGATGCCATGCACATCAGCTTTAACCCATAAGCCCAGTGTGATGCCATGCACATCAGCTTTTAACCCATAAGCCCAGTGTGATGCCATGCACATCAGCTTTAACCCATAAGCCCAGTGTGATGCCATGCACATCAGCTTTAACCCATAAGCCCAGTGTGATGCCATGCACATCAGCTTTTAACCCATAAGCCCAGTGTGATGCCATGCACATCTCTTTTAACCCATAAGCCCAGTGTGATGCCATGCACATCAGCTTTAACCCATAAGCCCAGTGTGATGCCATGCACATCAGCTTTTAACCCATAAGCCCAGTGTGATGCCATGCACATCAGCTTTTAACCCATAAGCCCAGTGTGATGCCATGCACATCTCTTTTAACCCATAAGCCCAGTGTGATGCCATGCACATCTCTTTAACCCATAAGCCCAATGTGATGCCATGCACATCTCTTTTAACCCATAAGCCCAGTGTGATGCCATGCACATCTCTTTAACCCATAAGCCCAGTGTGATGCCATGCACATCTCTTTTAACCCATAAGCCCAGTGTGATGCCATGCACATCTTTTAACCCATAAGCCCAGTGTGATGCCATGCACATCAGCTTTTAACCCATAAGCCCAGTGTGATGCCATGGACATCAGCTTTTAACCCATAAGCCCAGTGTGATGCCATGCACATCAGCTTTTAACCCATAAGCCCAGTGTGATGCCATGCACATCAGCTGTTAACCCATAAGCCCAGTGTGATGCCATGCACATCAGCTTTTAACCCATAAGCCCAGTGTGATGCCATGCACATCAGCTTTTAACCCATAAGCCCAGTGTGATGCCATGCACATCTCTTTTAACCCATAAGCCCAGTGTGATGCCATGCACATCTCTTTTAACCCATAAGCCCAGTGTGATGCCATGCACATCTCTTTTAACCCATAAGCCCAGTGTGATGCCATGCACATCTCTTTTAACCCATAAGCCCAGTGTGATGCCATGCACATCTCTTTAACCCATAAGCCCAGTGTGATGCCATGCACATCAGCTTTTAACCCATAAGCCCAGCGTGATGCCATGCACATCAGCTTTTAACCCATAAGCCCAGTGTGATGCCATGCACATCAGCTTTTAACCCATAAGCCCAGTGTGATGCCATGCACATCAGCTGTTAACCCATAAGCCCAGTGTGATGCCATGCACATCAGCTTTAACCCATAAGCCCAGTGTGATGCCATGCACATCAGCTTTAACCCATAAGCCCAGTGTGATGCCATGCACATCAGCTTTTAACCCATAAGCCCAGTGTGATGCCATGCACATCAGCTTTTAACCCATAAGCCCAGTGTGATGCCATGCACATCAGCTTTTAACCCATAAGCCCAGTGTGATGCCATGCACATCAGCTTTAACCCATAAGCCCAGTGTGATGCCATGCACATCAGCTGTTAACCATAAGCCCAGTGTGATGCCATGCACATCTCTTTTAACCCATAAGCCCAGTGTGATGCCATGCACATCTCTTTTAACCCATAAGCCCAGTGTGATGCCATGCACATCAGCTTTTAACCCATAAGCCCAGTGTGATGCCATGCACATCAGCTGTTAACCCATAAGCCCAGTGTGATGCCATGCACATCAGCTGTTAACCCATAAGCCCAGTGTGATGCCATGCACATCAGCTTTAACCCATAAGCCCAGTGTGATGCCATGCACATCAGCTTTAACCCATAAGCCCAGTGTGATGCCATGCACATCTCTTTTAACCCATAAGCCCAGTGTGATGCCATGCACATCTCTTTAACCCATAAGCCCAGTGTGATGCCATGCACATCTCTTTTAACCCATAAGCCCAGTGTGATGCCATGCACATCTCTTTAACCCATAAGCCCAGTGTGATGCCATGCACATCTCTTTTAACCCATAAGCCCAGTGTGATGCCATGCACATCAGCTTTTAACCCATAAGCCCAGTGTGATGCCATGCACATCTCTTTTAACCCATAAGCCCAGTGTGATGCCATGCACATCAGCTTTTAACCCATAAGCCCAGTGTGATGCCATGCACATCAGCTTTAACCCATAAGCCCAGTGTGATGCCATGCACATCTCTTTAACCCATAAGCCCAGTGTGATGCCATGCACATCTCTTTAACCCATAAGCCCAGTGTGATGCCATGCACATCTCTTTTAACCCATAATCCCAGTGTGATGCCATGCACATCAGCTTTTAACCCATAAGCCCAGCGTGATGCCATGCACATCAGCTTTTAACCCATAAGCCCAGTGTGATGCCATGCACATCAGCTTTTAACCCATAAGCCCAGTGTGATGCCATGCACATCAGCTTTAACCCATAAGCCCAGTGTGATGCCATGCACATCAGCTTTTAACCCATAAGCCCAGTGTGATGCCATGCACATCTCTTTTAACCCATAAACCCAGTGTGATGCCATGCACATCTCTTTAACCCATAAGCCCAGTGTGATGCCATGCACATCAGCTGTTAACCCATAAGCCCAGTGTGATGCCATGCACATCTCTTTTAACCCATAAGCCCAGTGTGATGCCATGCACATCTCTTTAACCCATAAGCCCAGTGTGATGCCATGCACATCAGCTTTTAACCCATAAGCCCAGTGTGATGCCATGCACATCAGCTTTTAACCCATATGCCCAGTGTGATGCCATGCACATCTCTTTTAACCCATAAGCCCAGTGTGATGCCATGCACATCAGCTTTTAACCCATAAGCCCAGTGTGATGCCATGCACATCAGCTTATAACCCATAAGCCCAGTGATGCCATGCACATCTCTTTTAA
Source organism: Oncorhynchus nerka (assembly GCF_034236695.1). Classification (NCBI taxonomy): domain Eukaryota; kingdom Metazoa; phylum Chordata; class Actinopteri; order Salmoniformes; family Salmonidae; genus Oncorhynchus; species Oncorhynchus nerka. Next base: position 45,332 of record NW_027039632.1, on the reverse strand, counting down.
CCCATAAGCCCAGTGTGATGCCATGCACATCAGCTTTTAACCCATAAGCCCAGTGTGATGCAAAGCACATCTCTTTTAACCCATAAGCCCAGTGTGATGCCATGCACATCTCTTTTAACCCATAAGCCCAGTGTGATGCCATGCACATCTCTTTAACCCATAAGCCCAGTGTGATGCCATGCACATCTCTTTTAACCCATAAGCCCAGTGTGATGCCATGCACATCTCTTTAACCCATAAGCCCAGTGTGATGCCATGCACATTCTTTTAACCCATAAGCCCAGTGTGATGCCATGCACATCAGCTTTTAACCCATAAGCCCAGCGTGATGCCATGGACATCAGCTTTTAACCCATAAGCCCAGTGTGATGCCATGCACATCAGCTTTTAACCCATAAGCCCAGTGTGATGCCATGCACATCAGCTGTTAACCCATAAGCCCAGTGTGATGCCATGCACATCAGCTTTTAACCCATAAGCCCAGTGTGATGCCATGCACATCAGCTTTTAACCCATAAGCCCAGTGTGATGCCATGCACATCAGCTTTTAACCCATAAGCCCAGTGTGATGCCATGCACATCAGCTTTTAACCCATAAGCCCAGTGTGATGCCATGCACATCTCTTTTAACCCATAAGCCCAGTGTGATGCCATGCACATCTCTTTAACCCATAAGCCCAGTGTGATGCCATGCACATCAGCTTTAACCCATAAGCCCAGTGTGATGCCATGCACATCTCTTTAACCCATAAGCCCAGTGTGATGCCATGCACATCTCTTTTAACCCATAAGCCCAGTGTGATGCCATGCACATCAGCTTTAACCCATAAGCCCAGTGTGATGCCATGCACATCAGCTGTTAACCCATAAGCCCAGTGTGATGCCATGCACATCAGCTGTTAACCCATAAGCCCAGTGTGATGCCATGCACATCAGCTGTTAACCCATAAGCCCAGTGTGATGCCATGCACATCAGCTTTAACCCATAAGCCCAGTGTGATGCCATGCACATCTCTTTAACCCATAAGCCCAGTGTGATGCCATGCACATCTCTTTTAACCCATAAGCCCAGTGTGATGCCATGCACATCTCTTTTAACCCATAAGCCCAGTGTGATGCCATGCACATCTCTTTTAACCCATAAGCCCAGTGTGATGCCATGCACATCAGCTTTTAACCCATAAGCCCAGCGTGATGCCATGCACATCAGCTTTTAACCCATAAGCCCAGTGTGATGCCATGCACATCAGCTTTTAACCCATAAGCCCAGTGTGATGCCATGCACATCAGCTTTTAACCCATAAGCCCAGTGTTATGCCATGGACATCAGCATTTAACCCATAAGCCCAGTGTGATGCCATGCACATCAGCTTTTAACCCATAAGCCCAGTGTGATGCCATGCACATCAGCTTTTAACCCATAAGCCCAGTGTGATGACATGCACATCAGCTTTTAACCCATAAGCCCAGTGTGATGCCATGCACATCAGCTTTTAACCCATAAGCCCAGTGTGATGCCATGCACATCAGCTTTTAACCCATAAGCCCAGTGTGATGCCATGCACATCAGCTTTTAACCCATAAGCCCAGTGTGATGCCATGCACATCAGCTGTTAACCCATAAGCCCAGTGTGATGCTATGCACATCAGCTTTTAACCCATAAGCCCAGTGTGATGCCATGCACATCAGCTTTTAACCCATAAGCCCAGCGTGATGCCATGCACATCAGCTTTTAACCCATAAGCCCAGTGTGATGCCATGCACATCAGCTTTCAACCCATAAGCCCAGTGTGATGCCATGCACATCAGCTGTTAACCCATAAGCCCAGTGTGATGCCATGCACATCAGCTTTTAACCCATAAGCCCAGTGTGATGCCATGCACATCAGCTTTTAACCCATAAGCCCAGTGTGATGCCATGCACATCAGCTTTTAACCCATAAGCCCAGTGTGATGCCATGCACATCTCTTTTAACCCATAAGCCCAGTGTGATGCCATGCACATCTCTTTAACCCATAAGCCCAGTGTGATGCCATGCACATCAGCTGTTAACCAATAAGCCCAGTGTGATGCCATGCACATCTCTTTTTAACCCATAAGCCCAGTGTGATGCCATGCACATCTCTTTTAACCCATAAGCCCAGTGTGATGCCATGCACATCAGCTTTTAACCCATAAGCCCAGTGTGATGCCATGCACATCTGCTGTTAACCCATAAGCCCAGTGTGATGCCATGCACATCAGCTGTTAACCAATTGTAAGTCGCTCTGGATAAGAGCGTCTGCTAAATGACTTAAATGTAAATGTAAATGTAAATAAGCCCAGTGAGATGCCATGCACATCAGCTGTTAACCCATAAGCCCAGTGTGATGCCATGCACATCAGCTGTTAACCCCCAAGCCCAGTGTGATGCCATGCACATCTCTTTTAACCCATAAGCCCAGTGTGATGCCATGCACATCTCTTTTAACCCATAAGCCCAATGTGATGCCATGCACATCTCTTTTAACCCATAAGCCCAGTGTGATGCCATGCACATCTCTTTTAACCCATAAGCCCAGTGTGATGCCATGCACATCTCTTTTAACCCATAAGCCCAGTGTGATGCCATGCACATCTCTTTTAACCCATAAGCCCAGTGTGATGCCATGCACATCAGCTTTTAACCCATAAGCCCAGCGTGATGCCATGCACATCAGCTTTTAACCCATAAGCCCAGTGTGATGCCATGCACATCAGCTTTTAACCCATAAGCCCAGCGTGATGCCATGCACATCAGCTTTTAACCCATAAGCCCAGTGTGATGCCATGCACATCAGCTGTTAACCCATAAGCCCAGTGTGATGCCATGCACATCAGCTTTTAAACCATAAGCCCAGTGTGATGCCATGCACATCAACTTTTAACCCATAAGCCCAGTGTGATGCCATGCACATCAGCTTTTAACCCATAAGCCCAGTGTGATGCCATGCACATCAGCTTTTAACCCATAAGCCCAGTGTGATGCCATGCACATCAGCTTTTAACCAATAAGCCCAGTGTGATGCCATGCACATCTCTTTTAACCCATAAGCCCAGTGTGATGCCATGCACATCTCTTTTAACCCATAAGCCAAGTGTGATGCCATGCACATCAGCTTTTAACCCATAAGCCCAGTGTGATGCCATGCACATCAGCTGTTAACCCATAAGCCCAGTGTGATGCCATGCACATCTCTTTTAACCCATAAGCCCAGTGTGATGCCATGCACATCTCTTTTAACCCATAAGCCCAATGTGATGCCATGCACATCTCTTTTAACCCATAAGCCCAGTGTGATGCCATGCACATCTCTTTTAACCCATAAGCCCAGTGTGATGCCATGCACATCTATTTTAACCCATTAGCCCAGTGTGATGCCATGCACATTTCTTTTAACCCATAAGCCCAGTTTGATGCCAAGCACATCAGCTTTTAACCCATAAGCCCTGCGTGATGCCATGCACATCAGCTTTTAACCCATAAGCCCAGTGTGATGCCATGCACATCAGCTTTTAACCCATAAGCCCAGTGTGATGCCATGCACATCAGCTGTTAACCCATAAGCCCAGTGTGATGCCATGCACATCAGCTTTTAACCCATAAGCCCAGTGTGATGCCATGCACATCAGCTTTTAACCCATAAGCCCAGTGTGATGCCATGCACATCAGCTTTTAACCCATAAGCCCAGTGTGATGCCATGCACATCAGCTTTTAACCCATAAGCCCAGTGTGATGCCATGCACATCAGCTTTTAACCCATAAGCCCAGTGTGATGCCATGCACATCAGCTTTTAACCCATAAGCCCAGTGTGATGCCATGCACATCTCTTTTAACCCATAAGCCCAGTGTGATGCCATGCACATCTCTTTAACCCATAAGCCCAGTGTGATGCCATGCACATCAGCTGTTAACCAATAAGCCCAGTGTGATGCCATGCACATCTCTTTAACCCATAAGCCCAGTGTGATGCCATGCACATCTCTTTTAACCCATAAGCCCAGTGTGATGCCATGCACATCAGCTTTTAACCCATAAGCCCAGTGTGATGCCATGCACATCAGCTGTTAACCCATAAGCCCAGTGTGATGCCATGCACATCAGCTGTTAACCAATAAGCCCAGTGTGATGCCATGCACATCAGCTGTTAACCCATAAGCCCAGTGTGATGCCATGCACATCAGCTGTTAACCCATAAGCCCAGTGTGATGCCATGCACATCTCTTTAACCCATAAGCCCAGTGTGATGCCATGCACATCTCTTTTTAACCCATAAGCCCAGTGTGATGCCATGCACATCTCTTTTTAACCCATAAGCCCAGTGTGATGCCATGCACATCCTTTAACCCATAAGCCCAGTGTGATGCCATGCACATCAGCTTTTAACCCATAAGCCCAGCGTGATGCCATGCACATCAGCTTTTAACCCATAAGCCCAGTGTGATGCCATGCACATCAGCTTTTAACCCATAAGCCCAGTGTGATGCCATGCACATCAGCTTTTAACCCATAAGCCCAGTGTGATGCCATGGACATCAGCATTTAACCCATAAGCCCAGTGTGATGCCATGCACATCAGCTTTTAACCCATAAGCCCAGTGTGATGCCATGCACATCAGCTTTTAACCCATAAGCCCAGTGTGATGACATGCACATCAGCTTTTAACCCATAAGCCCAGTGTGATGCCATGCACATCAGCTTTTAACCCATAAGCCCAGTGTGATGCCATGCACATCAGCTTTTAACCCATAAGCCCAGTGTGATGCCATGCACATCAGCTTTTAACCCATAAGCCCAGTGTGATGCCATGCACATCAGCTGTTAACCCATAAGCCCAGTGTGATGCCATGCACATCAGCTTTTAACCCATAAGCCCAGTGTGATGCCATGCACATCAGCTTTAACCCATAAGCCCAGCGTGATGCCATGCACATCAGCTTTTAACCCATAAGCCCAGTGTGATGCCATGCACATCAGCTTTCAACCCATAAGCCCAGTGTGATGCCATGCACATCAGCTGTTAACCCATAAGCCCAGTGTGATGCCATGCACATCAGCTTTTAACCCATAAGCCCAGTGTGATGCCATGCACATCAGCTTTTAACCCATAAGCCCAGTGTGATGCCATGCACATCAGCTTTTAACCCATAAGCCCAGTGTGATGCCATGCACATCTCTTTTAACCCATAAGCCCAGTGTGATGCCATGCACATCTCTTTTAACCCATAAGCCCAGTGTGATGCCATGCACATCAGCTGTTAACCAATAAGCCCAGTGTGATGCCATGCACATCTCTTTTTAACCCATAAGCCCAGTGTGATGCCATGCACATCTCTTTTAACCCATAAGCCCAGTGTGATGCCATGCACATCAGCTTTTAACCCATAAGCCCAGTGTGATGCCATGCACATCTGCTGTTAACCCATAAGCCCAGTGTGATGCCATGCACATCAGCTGTTAACCAATTGTAAGTCCCAGTGTGATAAGAGCCATGCTAAATGACTTAAATGTAAATGTAAATGTAAATAAGCCCAGTGAGATGCCATGCACATCAGCTGTTAACCCATAAGCCCAGTGTGATGCCATGCACATCAGCTGTTAACCCATAAGCCCAGTGTGATGCCATGCACATCTCTTTAACCCATAAGCCCAGTGTGATGCCATGCACATCTCTTTTAACCCATAAGCCCAATGTGATGCCATGCACATCTCTTTTAACCCATAAGCCCAGTGTGATGCCATGCACATCTCTTTTAACCCATAAGCCCAGTGTGATGCCATGCACATCTCTTTTAACCCATAAGCCCAGTGTGATGCCATGCACATCTCTTTTAACCCATAAGCCCAGTGTGATGCCATGCACATCAGCTTTTAACCCATAAGCCCAGCGTGATGCCATGCACATCAGCTTTTAACCCATAAGCCCAGTGTGATGCCATGCACATCAGCTTTTAACCCATAAGCCCAGCGTGATGCCATGCACATCAGCTTTTAACCCATAATCCCAGTGTGATGCCATGCACATCAGCTGTTAACCCATAAGCCCAGTGTGATGCCATGCACATCAGCTTTTAAACCATAAGCCCAGTGTGATGCCATGCACATCAGCTTTTAACCCATAAGCCCAGTGTGATGCCATGCACATCAGCTTTTAACCCATAAGCCCAGTGTGATGCCATGCACATCAGCTTTTAACCCATAAGCCCAGTGTGATGCCATGCACATCAGCTTTTAACCAATAAGCCCAGTGTGATGCCATGCACATCTCTTTTAACCCATAAGCCCAGTGTGATGCCATGCACATCTCTTTTAACCCATAAGCCAAGTGTGATGCCATGCACATCAGCTTTTAACCCATAAGCCCAGTGTGATGCCATGCACATCAGCTGTTAACCCATAAGCCCAGTGTGATGCCATGCACATCTCTTTTAACCCATAAGCCCAGTGTGATGCCATGCACATCTCTTTAACCCATAAGCCCAATGTGATGCCATGCACATGCTTTTAACCCATAAGCCCAGTGTGATGCCATGCACATCTCTTTTAACCCATAAGCCCAGTGTGATGCCATGCACATCTATTTTAACCCATTAGCCCAGTGTGATGCCATGCACATTTCTTTTAACCCATAAGCCCAGTTTGATGCCATGCACATCAGCTTTTAACCCATAAGCCCAGCGTGATGCCATGCACATCAGCTTTTAACCCATAAGCCCAGTGTGATGCCATGCACATCAGCTTTTAACCCATAAGCCCAGTGTGATGCCATGCACATCAGCTGTTAACCCATAAGCCCAGTGTGATGCCATGCACATCAGCTTTTAACCCATAAGCCCAGTGTGATGCCATGCACATCAGCTTTTAACCCATAAGCCCAGTGTGATGCCATGCACATCAGCTTTTAACCCATAAGCCCAGTGTGATGCCATGCACATCAGCTTTTAACCCATAAGCCCAGTGTGATGCCATGCACATCTCTTTAACCCATAAGCCCAGTGTGATGCCATGCACATCTCTTTTAACCCATAAACCCAGTGTGATGCCATGCACATCAGCTGTTAACCAATAAGCCCAGTGTGATGCCATGCACATCTCTTTTAACCCATAAGCCCAGTGTGATGCCATGCACATCTCTTTTAACCCATAAGCCCAGTGTGATGCCATGCACATCAGCTTTTAACCCATAAGCCCAGTGTGATGCCATGCACATCAGCTTTTAACCCATAAGCCCAGCGTGATGCCATGCACATCAGCTTTTAACCCATAAGCCCAGTGTGATGCCATGCACATCAGCTTTTAACCCATAAGCCCAGTGTGATGCCATGCACATCTCTTTTAACCCATAAGCCCAGTGTGATGCCATGCACATCTCTTTTAACCCATAAACCCAGTGTGATGCCATGCACATCAGCTGTTAACCAATAAGCCCAGTGTGATGCCATGCACATCTCTTTAACCCATAAGCCCAGTGTGATGCCATGCACATCTCTTTTAACCCATAAGCCCAGTGTGATGCCATGCACATCAGCTTTTAACCCATAAGCCCAGTGTGATGCCATGCACATCAGCTGTTAACCCATAAGCCCAGTGTGATTCCATGCACATCTCTTTTAACCCATAAGCCCAGTGTGATGCCATGCACATCTCTTTTAACCCATAAGACCAATGTGATGCCATGCACATCTCTTTTAACCCATAAGCCCAGTGTGATGCCATGCACATCTCTTTTAACTCATAAGCCCAGTGTGATGCCATGCACATCAGCTTTTAACCCATAAGCCCAGTGTGATGCCATGCACATCTCTTTTAACCCATAAGCCCACTGTGATGCCATGCACATCAGCTGTTAACCCATAAGCCCAGTGTGATGCCATGCACATCAGCTTTTAACCCATAAGCCCAGTGTGATGCCATGCACATCAGCTTTTAACCCATAAGCCCAGTGTGATGCCATGCACATCTCTTTTAACCCATAAGCCCAGTGTGATGCCATGCACATCTCTTTTAACCCATACGCCCAGTGTGATGCCATGCACATCTCTTTTAACCCATAAGCCCAGTGTGATGCCATGCACATCAGCTTTTAACCCATAAGCCCAGTGTGATGCCATGCACATCAGCTTTTAACCCATAAGCCCAGTGTGATGCCATGCACATCAGCTGTTAACCCATAAGCCCAGTGTGATGCTATGCACATCAGCTTTTAACCCATAAGCCCAGTGTGATGCCATGCACATCAGCTTTTAACCCATAAGCCCAGTGTGATGCCATGCACATCTGCTGTTAACCCATAAGCCCAGTGTGATGCCATGCACATCAGCTGTTAACCAATTGTAAGTCGCTTGTGATAAGAGCGTCTGCAAATGACTTAAATGTAAATGTAAATGTAAATAAGCCCAGTGAGATGCCATGCACATCAGCTGTTAACCCATAAGCCCAGTGTGATGCCATGCACATCAGCTGTTAACCCACAAGCCCAGTGTGATGCCATGCACATCTCTTTTAAACCATAAGCCCAGTGTGATGCCATGCACATCTCTTTTAACCCATAAGCCCAATGTGATGCCATGCACATCTCTTTTAACCCATAAGCCCAGTGTGATGCCATGCACATCTCTTTTAACCCATAAGCCCAGTGTGATGCCATGCACATCTCTTTTAACCCATAAGCCCAGTGTGATGCCATGCACATCTCTTTTAACCCATAAGCCCAGTGTGATGCCATGCACATCAGCTTTTAACCCATAAGCCCAGCGTGATGCCATGCACATCAGCTTTTAACCCATAAACCCAGTGTGATGCCATGCACATCAGCTTTTAACCCATAAGCCCAGCGTGATGCCATGCACATCAGCTTTTAACCCATAAGCCCAGTGTGATGCCATGCACATCAGCTGTTAACCCATAAGCCCAGTGTGATGCCATGCACATCAGCTTTTAAACCATAAGCCCAGTGTGATGCCATGCACATCAGCTTTTAACCCATAAGCCCAGTGTGATGCCATGCACATCAGCTTTTAACCCATAAGCCCAGTGTGATGCCATGCACATCAGCTTTTAACCCATAAGCCCAGTGTGATGCCATGCACATCAGCTTTTAACCAATAAGCCCAGTGTGATGCCATGCACATCTCTTTTAACCCATAAGCCAAGTGTGATGCCATGCACATCAGCTTTTAACCCATAAGCCCAGTGTGATGCCATGCACATCAGCTGTTAACCCATAAGCCCAGTGTGATGCCATGCACATCAGCTGTTAACCCATAAGCCCAGTGTGATGCCATGCACATCAGCTGTTAACCAATAAGCCCAGTGTGATGCCATGCACATCAGCTGTTAACCCATAAGCCCAGTGTGATGCCATGCACATCTCTTTTAACCCATAAGCCCAGTGTGATGCCATGCACATCTCTTTTAACCCATAAGCCCAATGTGATGCCATGCACATCTCTTTAACCCATAAGCCCAGTGTGATGCCATGCACATCTCTTTTAACCCATAAGCCCAGTGTGATGCCATGCACATCTATTTTAACCCATTAGCCCAGTGTGATGCCATGCACATCTCTTTTAACCCATAAGCCCAGTTTGATGCCAAGCACATCAGCTTTTAACCCATAAGCCCAGCGTGATGCCATGCACATCAGCTTTTAACCCATAAGCCCAGTGTGATGCCATGCACATCAGCTTTTAACCCATAAGCCCAGTGTGATGCCATGCACATCAGCTGTTAACCCATAAGCCCAGTGTGATGCCATGCACATCAGCTTTTAACCCATAAGCCCAGTGTGATGCCATGCACATCAGCTTTTAACCCATAAGCCCAGTGTGATGCCATGCACATCAGCTTTTAACCCATAAGCCCAGTGTGATGCCATGCACATCAGCTTTTAACCCATAAGCCCAGTGTGATGCCATGCACATCTCTTTAACCCATAAGCCCAGTGTGATGCCATGCACATCTCTTTTAACCCATAAACCCAGTGTGATGCCATGCACATCAGCTGTTAACCAATAAGCCCAGTGTGATGCCATGCACATCTCTTTTAACCCATAAGCCCAGTGTGATGCCATGCACATCTCTTTTAACCCATAAGCCCAGTGTGATGCCATGCACATCAGCTTTTAACCCATAAGCCCAGTGTGATGCCATGCACATCAGCTGTTAACCCATAAGCCCAGTGTGATTCCATGCACATCTCTTTTAACCCATAAGCCCAGTGTGATGCCATGCACATCTCTTTTAACCCATAAGCCCAATGTGATGCCATGCACATCTCTTTTTTAACCCATAAGCCCAGTGTGATGCCATGCACATCTCTTTTAACTCATAAGCCCAGTGTGATGCCATGCACATCAGCTTTTAACCCATAAGCCCAGTGTGATGCCATGCACATCTCTTTAACCCATAAGCCCACTGTGATGCCATGCACATCAGCTGTTAACCCATAAGCCCAGTGTGATGCCATGCACATCAGCTTTTAACCCATAAGCCCAGTGTGATGCCATGCACATCAGCTTTTAACCCATAAGCCCAGTGTGATGCCATGCACATCTCTTTAACCCATAAGCCCAGTGTGATGCCATGCACATCTCTTTTAACCCATAAGCCCAGTGTGATGCCATGCACATCTCTTTTAACCCATAAGCCCAGTGTGATGCCATGCACATCAGCTTTTAACCCATAAGCCCAGCGTGATGCCATGCACATCAGCTTTTAACCCATAAGCCCAGTGTGATGCCATGCACATCAGCTTTTAACCCATAAGCCCAGCGTGATGCCATGCACATCAGCTTTTAACCCATAAGCCCAGTGTGATGCCATGCACATCAGCTGTTAACCCATAAGCCCAGTGTGATGCCATGCACATCAGCTTTTAAACCATAAGCCCAGTGTGATGCCATGCACATCAGCTTTTAACCCATAAGCCCAGTGTGATGCCATGCACATCAGCTTTTAACCCATAAGCCCAGTGTGATGCCATGCACATCAGCTTTTAACCCATAAGCCCAGTGTGATGCCATGCACATCTCTTTTAACCCATAAGCCCAGTGTGATGCCATGCACATCTCTTTTAACCCATAAGCCAAGTGTGATGCCATGCACATCAGCTTTTAACCCATAAGCCCAGTGTGATGCCATGCACATCAGCTGTTAACCCATAAGCCCAGTGTGATGCCATGCACATCAGCTGTTAACCAATAAGCCCAGTGTGATGCCATGCACATCAGCTGTTAACCCATAAGCCCAGTGTGATGCCATGCACAACAGCTGTTAACCCATAAGCCCAGTGTGATGCCATGCACATCTCTTTTAACCCATAAGCCCAATGTGATGCCATGCACATCTATTTTAACCCATAAGCCCAGTGTGATGCCATGCACATCTCTTTTAACCCATAAGCCCAGTGTGATGCCATGCACATCTATTTGAACCCATTAGCCCAGTGTGATGCCATGCACATCTCTTTTAACCCATAAGCCCAGTTTGATGCCAAGCACATCAGCTTTTAACCCATAAGCCCTGCGTGATGCCATGCACATCAGCTTTTAACCCATAAGCCCAGTGTGATGCCATGCACATCTCTTTTAACCCATAAGCCCAATGTGATGCCATGCACATCTATTTTAACCCATAAGCCCAGTGTGATGCCATGCACATCTCTTTTAACCCATAAGCCCAGTGTGATGCCATGCACATCTATTTGAACCCATTAGCCCAGTGTGATGCCATGCACATCTCTTTTAACCCATAAGCCCAGTTTGATGCCAAGCACATCAGCTTTTAACCCATAAGCCCTGCGTGATGCCATGCACATCAGCTTTTAACCCATAAGCCCAGTGTGATGCCATGCACATCTCTTTTAACCCATAAGCCCAGTGTGATGCCATGCACATCTCTTTTAACCCATAAGCCCAGTGTGATGCCATGCACATCTCTTTTAACCCATAAGCCCAGTGTGATGCCATGCACATCAGCTTTTAACCCATAAGCCCAGCGTGATGCCATGCACATCAGCTTTTAACCCATAAGCCCAGTGTGATGCCATGCACATCAGCTTTTAACCCATAAGCCCAGCGTGATGCCATGCACATCAGCTTTTAACCCATAAACCCAGTGTGATGCCATGCACATCAGCTGTTAACCCATAAGCCCAGTGTGATGCCATGCACATCAGCTTTTAAACCATAAGCCCAGTGTGATGCCATGCACATCAGCTTTTAACCCATAAGCCCAGTGTGATGCCATGCACATCAGCTTTTAACCCATAAGCCCAGTGTGATGCCATGCACATCAGCTTTTAACCCATAAGCCCAGTGTGATGCCATGCACATCAGCTTTTAACCCATAAGCCCAGTGTGATGCCATGCACATCTCTTTTAACCCATAAGCCCAGTGTGATGCCATGCACATGTCTTTTAACCCATAAGCCAAGTGTGATGCCATGCACATCAGCTTTTAACCCATAAGCCCAGTGTGATGCCATGCACATCAGCTGTTAACCCATAAGCCCAGTGTGATGCCATGCACATCTCTTTTAACCCATAAGCCCAGTGTGATGCCATGCACATCTCTTTTAACCCATAAGCCCAATGTGATGCCATGCACATCTCTTTTAACCCATAAGCCCAGTGTGATGCCATGCACATCTCTTTTAACCCATAAGCCCAGTGTGATGCCATGCACATCTATTTTAACCCATTAGCCCAGTGTGATGCCATGCACATCTCTTTTAACCCATAAGCCCAGTTTGATGCCAAGCACATCAGCTTTTAACCCATAAGCCCTGCGTGATGCCATGCACATCAGCTTTTAACCCATAAGCCCAGTGTGATGCCATGCACATCAGCTGTTAACCAATAAGCCCAGTGTGATGCCATGCACATCTCTTTTAACCCATAAGCCCAGTGTGATGCCATGCACATCTCTTTTAACCCATAAGCCCAGTGTGATGCCATGCACATCTCTTTTAACCCATAAGCCCAGTGTGATGCCATGCACATCAGCTTTTAACCCATAAGCCCAGTGTGATGCCATGCACATCAGCTTTTAACCCATAAGCCCAGTTTGATGCCAAGCACATCAGCTTTTAACCCATAAGCCCAGCGTGATGCCATGCACATCAGCTTTTAACCCATAAGCCCAGTGTGATGCCATGCACATCAGCTGTTAACCAATAAGCCCAGTGTGATGCCATGCACATCTCTTTTAACCCATAAGCCCAGTGTGATGCCATGCACATCTCTTTTAACCCATAAGCCCAGTGTGATGCCATGCACATCAGCTTTTAACCCATAAGCCCAGTGTGATGCCATGCACATCAGCTGTTAACCAATAAGCCCAGTGTGATGCCATGCACATCTCTTTTAACCCATAAGCCCAGTGTGATGCCATGCACATCTCTTTTAACCCATAAGCCCAGTGTGATGCCATGCACATCAGCTTTTAACCCATAAGCCCAGTGTGATGCCATGCACATCAGCTGTTAACCCATAAGCCCAGTGTGATTCCATGCACATCTCTTTTAACCCATAAGCCCAGTGTGATGCCATGCACATCTCTTTTAACCCATAAGCCCAATGTGATGCCATGCACATCTCTTTTAACCCATAAGCCCAGTGTGATGCCATGCACATCTCTTTTAACTCATAAGCCCAGTGTGATGCCATGCACATCAGCTTTTAACCCATAAGCCCAGTGTGATGCCATGCACATCTCTTTTAACCCATAAGCCCAGCGTGATGCCATGCACATCAGCTTTTAACCCATAAGCCCAGTGTGATGCCATGCACATCAGCTTTTAACCCATAAGCCCAGCGTGATGCCATGCACATCAGCTTTTAACCCATAAGCCCAGTGTGATGCCATGCACATCAGCTGTTAACCCATAAACCCAGTGTGATGCCATGCACATCAGCTTTTAAACCATAAGCCCAGTGTGATGCCATGCACATCAGCTTTTAACCCATAAGCCCAGTGTGATGCCATGCACATCAGCTTTTAACCCATAAGCCCAGTGTGATGCCATGCACATCAGCTTTTAACCCATAAGCCCAGTGTGATGCCATGCACATCAGCTTTTAACCAATAAGCCCAGTGTGATGCCATGCACATCTCTTTTAACCCATAAGCCAAGTGTGATGCCATGCACATCAGCTTTTAACCCATAAGCCCAGTGTGATGCCATGCACATCAGCTGTTAACCCATAAGCCCAGTGTGATGCCATGCACATCAGCTGTTAACCAATAAGCCCAGTGTGATGCCATGCACATCAGCTGTTAACCCATAAACCCAGTGTGATGCCATGCACAACAGCTGTTAACCCATAAGCCCAGTGTGATGCCATGCACATCTCTTTTAACCCATAAGCCCAGTGTGATGCCATGCACATCTCTTTTAACCCATAAGCCCAATGTGATGCCATGCACATCTCTTTTAACCCATAAGCCCAGTGTGATGCCATGCACATCTCTTTTAACCCATAAGCCCAGTGTGATGCCATGCACATCTATTTTAACCCATTAGCCCAGTGTGATGCCATGCACATCTCTTTTAACCCATAAGCCCAGTTTGATGCCAAGCACATCAGCTTTTAACCCATAAGCCCAGCGTGATGCCATGCACATCAGCTTTTAACCCATAAGCCCAGTGTGATGCCATGCACATCAGCTTTTAACCCATAAGCCCAGTGTGATGCCATGCACATCAGCTGTTAACCCATAAGCCCAGTGTGATGCCATGCACATCAGCTTTTAACCCATAAGCCCAGTGTGATGCCATGCACATCAGCTTTTAACCCATAAGCCCAGTGTGATGCCATGCACATCAGCTGTTAACCCATAAGCCCAGTGTGATGCCATGCACATCAGCTTTTAACCCATAAGCCCAGTGTGATGCCATGCACATCAGCTGTTAACCAATAAGCCCAGTGTGATGCCATGCACATCTCTTTTAACCCATAAGCCCAGTGTGATGCCATGCACATCTCTTTTAACCCATAAGCCCAGTGTGATGCCATGCACATCAGCTTTTTTAACCCATAAGCCCAGTGTGATGCCATGCACATCAGCTGTTAACCAATAAGCCCAGTGTGATGCCATGCACATCTCTTTTAACCCATAAGCCCAGTGTGATGCCATGCACATCTCTTTTAACCCATAAGCCCAGTGTGATGCCATGCACATCAGCTTTTAACCCATAAGCCCAGTGTGATGCCATGCACATCAGCTGTTAACCCATAAGCCCAGTGTGATTCCATGCACATCTCTTTTAACCCATAAGCCCAGTGTGATGCCATGCACATCTCTTTTAACCCATAAGCCCAATGTGATGCCATGCACATCTCTTTTAACCCATAAGCCCAGTGTGATGCCATGCACATCTCTTTTAACTCATAAGCCCAGTGTGATGCCATGCACATCAGCTTTTAACCCATAAGCCCAGTGTGATGCCATGCACATCTCTTTTAACCCATAAGCCCAGCGTGATGCCATGCACATCAGCTTTTAACCCATAAGCCCAGTGTGATGCCATGCACATCAGCTTTTAACCCATAAGCCCAGCGTGATGCCATGCACATCAGCTTTTAACCCATAAGCCCAGTGTGATGCCATGCACATCAGCTGTTAACCCATAAACCCAGTGTGATGCCATGCACATCAGCTTTTAAACCATAAGCCCAGTGTGATGCCATGCACATCAGCTTTTAACCCATAAGCCCAGTGTGATGCCATGCACATCAGCTTTTAACCCATAAGCCCAGTGTGATGCCATGCACATCAGCTTTTAACCCATAAGCCCAGTGTGATGCCATGCACATCAGCTTTTAACCAATAAGCCCAGTGTGATGCCATGCACATCTCTTTTAACCCATAAGCCAAGTGTGATGCCATGCACATCAGCTTTTAACCCATAAGCCCAGTGTGATGCCATGCACATCAGCTGTTAACCCATAAGCCCAGTGTGATGCCATGCACATCAGCTGTTAACCAATAAGCCCAGTGTGATGCCATGCACATCAGCTGTTAACCCATAAACCCAGTGTGATGCCATGCACAACAGCTGTTAACCCATAAGCCCAGTGTGATGCCATGCACATCTCTTTTAACCCATAAGCCCAGTGTGATGCCATGCACATCTCTTTTAACCCATAAGCCCAATGTGATGCCATGCACATCTCTTTTAACCCATAAGCCCAGTGTGATGCCATGCACATCTCTTTTAACCCATAAGCCCAGTGTGATGCCATGCACATCTATTTTAACCCATTAGCCCAGTGTGATGCCATGCACATCTCTTTTAACCCATAAGCCCAGTTTGATGCCAAGCACATCAGCTTTTAACCCATAAGCCCAGCGTGATGCCATGCACATCAGCTTTTAACCCATAAGCCCAGTGTGATGCCATGCACATCAGCTTTTAACCCATAAGCCCAGTGTGATGCCATGCACATCAGCTGTTAACCCATAAGCCCAGTGTGATGCCATGCACATCAGCTTTTAACCCATAAGCCCAGTGTGATGCCATGCACATCAGCTTTTAACCCATAAGCCCAGTGTGATGCCATGCACATCAGCTTTTAACCCATAAGCCCAGTGTGATGCCATGCACATCAGCTTTTAACCCATAAGCCCAGTGTGATGCCATGCACATCTCTTTTAACCCATAAGCCCAGTGTGATGCCATGCACATCTCTTTTAACCCATAAACCCAGTGTGATGCCATGCACATCAGCTGTTAACCAATAAGCCCAGTGTGATGCCATGCACATCTCTTTTAACCCATAAGCCCAGTGTGATGCCATGCACATCTCTTTTAACCCATAAGCCCAGTGTGATGCCATGCACATCAGCTTTTAACCCATAAGCCCAGTGTGATGCCATGCACATCAGCTGTTAACCCATAAGCCCAGTGTGATTCCATGCACATCTCTTTTAACCCATAAGCCCAGTGTGATGCCATGCACATCTCTTTTAACCCATAAGCCCAATGTGATGCCATGCACATCTCTTTTAACCCATAAGCCCAGTGTGATGCCATGCACATCTCTTTTAACTCATAAGCCCAGTGTGATGCCATGCACATCAGCTTTTAACCCATAAGCCCAGTGTGATGCCATGCACATCTCTTTTAACCCATAAGCCCACTGTGATGCCATGCACATCAGCTGTTAACCCATAAGCCCAGTGTGATACCATGCACATCAGCTTTTAACCCATAAGCCCAGTGTGATGCCATGCACATCAGCTTTTAACCCATAAGCCCAGTGTGATGCCATGCACATCTCTTTTAACCCATAAGCCCAGTGTGATGCCATGCACATCTCTTTTAACCCATAAGCCCAGTGTGATGCCATGCACATCTCTTTTAACCCATAAGCCCAGTGTGATGCCATGCACATCAGCTTTTAACCCATAAGCCCAGCGTGATGCCATGCACATCAGCTTTTAACCCATAAGCCCAGTGTGATGCCATGCACATCAGCTTTTAACCCATAAGCCCAGCGTGATGCCATGCACATCAGCTTTTAACCCATAAGCCCAGTGTGATGCCATGCACATCAGCTGTTAACCCATAAGCCCAGTGTGATGCCATGCACATCAGCTTTTAAACCATAAGCCCAGTGTGATGCCATGCACATCAGCTTTTAACCCATAAGCCCAGTGTGATGCCATGCACATCAGCTTTTAACCCATAAACCCAGTGTGATGCCATGCACATCAGCTTTTAACCCATAAGCCCAGTGTGATGCCATGCACATCTCTTTTAACCCATAAGCCCAGTGTGATGCCATGCACATCTCTTTTAACCCATAAGCCAAGTGTGATGCCATGCACATCAGCTTTTAACCCATAAGCCCAGTGTGATGCCATGCACATCAGCTGTTAACCCATAAGCCCAGTGTGATGCCATGCACATCAGCTTTTAACCCATAAGCCCAGTGTGATGCCATGCACATCAGCTGTTAACCCATAAGCCCAGTGTGATGCCATGCACAACAGCTGTTAACCCATAAGCCCAGTGTGATGCCATGCACATCTCTTTTAACCCATAAGCCCAGTGTGATGCCATGCACATCTCTTTTAACCCATAAGCCCAATGTGATGCCATGCACATCTATTTTAACCCATAAGCCGAGTGTGATGCCATGCACATCTCTTTTAACCCATAAGCCCAGTGTGATGCCATGCACATCAGCGTTTAACCCATAAGCCCAGTGTGATGCCATGCACATCAGCTGTTAACCCATAAGCCCAGTGTGATTCCATGCACATCTCTTTTAACCCATAAGCCCAGTGTGATGCCATGCACATCTCTTTTAACCCATAAGCCCAATGTGATGCCATGCACATCTCTTTTAACCCATAAGCCCAGTGTGATGCCATGCACATCTCTTTTAACTCATAAGCCCAGTGTGATGCCATGCACATCAGCTTTTAACCCATAACCCCAGTGTGATGCCATGCACATCAGCTTTTAACCCATAAGCCCAGTGTGATGCCATGCACATCAGCTTTTAACCCATAAGCCCAGTGTGATGCCATGCACATCTCTTTTAACCCATAAGCCCAGTGTGATGCCATGCACATCTCTTTTAACCCATATGCCCAGTGTGATGCCATGCACATCAGCTTTTAACCCATAAGCCCAGTGTGATGCCATGCACATCAGCTTATAACCCATAAGCCCAGTGTGATGCCATGCACATCTCTTTTAACCCATAAGCCCAGTGTGATGCCATGCACATCAGCTGTTAACCCATAAGCCCAGTGTGATGCCATGCACATCAGCTTTTAACCCATAAGCCCAGTGTGATGCCATGCACATCAGCTTTTAACCCATAAGCCCAGTGTGATGCCATGCACATCAGCTTTGAACCCATAAGCCCAGTGTGATGCCATGCACATCAGCTTTTAACCCATAAGCCCAGTGTGATGCCATGCACATCTCTTTTAACCCATAAGCCCAGTGTGATGCCATGCACATCAGCTGTTAACCCATAAGCCCAGTGTGATGCCATGCACATCAGCTTTTAACCCATAAGCCCAGTGTGATGCCATGCACATCAGCTTTTAACCCATAAGCCCAGTGTGATGCCATGCACATCTCTTTTAACCCATAAGCCCAGTGTGATGCCATGCACATCTCTTTTAACCCATAAGCCCAGTGTGATGCCATGCACATCAGCTTTTAACCCATAAGCCCAGTGTGATGCCATGCACATCTCTTTTAACCCATAAGCCCAGTGTGATGCCATGCACATCAGCTTTTAACCCATAAGCCCAGTGTGATGCCATGCACATCTCTTTTAGCCCATAAGCCCAGTGTGATGCCATGCACATCAGCTTTTAACCCATAAGCCCAGTGTGATGCCATGCACATCAGCTTATAACCCATAAGCCCAGTGTGATGCCATGCACATCTCTTTTAACCCATAAGCCCAGTGTGATGCCATGCACATCAGCTGTTAACCCATAAGCCCAGTGTGATGCCATGCACATCTCTTTTAACCCATAAGCCCAGTGTGATGCCATGCACATCAGCTGTTAACCCATAAGCCCAGTGTGATGCCATGCACATCAGCTTTTAACCCATAAACCCAGTGTGATGCCATGCACATCAGCTTTTAACCCATAAGCCCAGTGTGATGCCATGCACATCAGCTGTTAACCCATAAGCCCAGTGTGATTCCATGCACATCTCTTTTAACCCATAAGCCCAGTGTGATGCCATGCACATCTCTTTTAACCCATAAGCCCAATGTGATGCCATGCACATCTCTTTTAACCCATAAGCCCAGTGTGATGCCATGCACATCTCTTTTAACTCATAAGCCCAGTGTGATGCCATGCACATCAGCTTTTAACCCATAACCCCAGTGTGATGCCATGCACATCAGCTTTTAACCCATAAGCCCAGTGTGATGCCATGCACATCAGCTTTTAACCCATAAGCCCAGTGTGATGCCATGCACATCTCTTTTAACCCATAAGCCCAGTGTGATGCCATGCACATCTCTTTTAACCCATATGCCCAGTGTGATGCCATGCACATCAGCTTTTAACCCATAAGCCCAGTGTGATGCCATGCACATCAGCTTATAACCCATAAGCCCAGTGTGATGCCATGCACATCTCTTTTAACCCATAAGCCCAGTGTGATGCCATGCACATCAGCTGTTAACCCATAAGCCCAGTGTGATGCCATGCACATCAGCTTTTAACCCATAAGCCCAGTGTGATGCCATGCACATCAGCTTTTAACCCATAAGCCCAGTGTGATGCCATGCACATCAGCTTTGAACCCATAAGCCCAGTGTGATGCCATGCACATCAGCTTTTAACCCATAAGCCCAGTGTGATGCCATGCACATCAGCTTATAACCCATAAGCCCAGTGTGATGCCATGCACATCTCTTTTAACCCATAAGCCCAGTGTGATGCCATGCACATCAGCTGTTAACCCATAAGCCCAGTGTGATGCCATGCACATCAGCTTTTAACCCATAAGCCCAGTGTGATGCCATGCACATCAGCTTTTAACCCATAAGCCCAGTGTGATGCCATGCACATCAGCTTTGAACCCATAAGCCCAGTGTGATGCCATGCACATCAGCTTTTAACCCATAAGCCCAGTGTGATGCCATGCACATCTCTTTTAACCCATAAGCCCAGTGTGATGCCATGCACATCAGCTGTTAACCCATAAGCCCAGTGTGATGCCATGCACATCAGCTTTTAACCCATAAGCCCAGTGTGATGCCATGCACATCAGCTTTAACCCATAAGCCCAGTGTGATGCCAAGCACATCTCTTTTAACCCATAAGCCCAGTGTGATGCCATGCACATCTCTTTTAACCCATAAGCCCAGTGTGATGCCATGCACATCAGCTTTTAACCCATAAGCCCAGTGTGATGCCATGCACATCTCTTTTAACCCATAAGCCCAGTGTGATGCCATGCACATCAGCTTTTAACCCATAAGCCCAGTGTGATGCCATGCACATCTCTTTTAGCCCATAAGCCCAGTGTGATGCCATGCACATCAGCTTTTAACCCATAAGCCCAGTGTGATGCCATGCACATCAGCTTATAACCCATAAGCCCAGTGTGATGCCATGCACATCTCTTTTAACCCATAAGCCCAGTGTGATGCCATGCACATCAGCTGTTAACCCATAAGCCCAGTGTGATGCCATGCACATCTCTTTTAACCCATAAGCCCAGTGTGATGCCATGCACATCAGCTGTTAACCCATAAGCCCAGTGTGATGCCATGCACATCAGCTTTTAACCCATAAACCCAGTGTGATGCCATGCACATCAGCTTTTAACCCATAAGCCCAGTGTGATGCCATGCACATCAGCTTTTAACCCATAAGCCCAGTGTGATGCCATGCACATCTCTTTTAACCCATAAGCCCAGTGTGATGCCATGCACATCAGCTGTTAACCCATAAGCCCAGTGTGATGCCATGCACATCAGCTTTTAACCCATAAGCCCAGTGTGATGCCATGCACATCAGCTTTTAACCCATAAGCCCAGTGTGATGCCATGCACATCAGCTTTTAACCCATAAGCCCAGTGTGATGCCATGCACATCTCTTTTAACCCATAAGCCCAGTGTGATGCCATGCACATCTCTTTTAACCCATAAACCCAGTGTGATGCCATGCACATCAGCTGTTAACCAATAAGCCCAGTGTGATGCCATGCACATCTCTTTTAACCCATAAGCCCAGTGTGATGCCATGCACATCTCTTTTAACCCATAAGCCCAGTGTGATGCCATGCACATCAGCTTTTAACCCATAAGCCCAGTGTGATGCCATGCACATCAGCTGTTAACCCATAAGCCCAGTGTGATTCCATGCACATCTCTTTTAACCCATAAGCCCAGTGTGATGCCATGCACATCTCTTTTAACCCATAAGCCCAATGTGATGCCATGCACATCTCTTTTAACCCATAAGCCCAGTGTGATGCCATGCACATCTCTTTTAACTCATAAGCCCAGTGTGATGCCATGCACATCAGCTTTTAACCCATAAGCCCAGTGTGATGCCATGCACATCTCTTTTAACCCATAAGCCCACTGTGATGCCATGCACATCAGCTGTTAACCCATAAGCCCAGTGTGATACCATGCACATCAGCTTTTAACCCATAAGCCCAGTGTGATGCCATGCACATCAGCTTTTAACCCATAAGCCCAGTGTGATGCCATGCACATCTCTTTTAACCCATAAGCCCAGTGTGATGCCATGCACATCTCTTTTAACCCATAAGCCCAGTGTGATGCCATGCACATCTCTTTTAACCCATAAGCCCAGTGTGATGCCATGCACATCAGCTTTTAACCCATAAGCCCAGCGTGATGCCATGCACATCAGCTTTTAACCCATAAGCCCAGTGTGATGCCATGCACATCAGCTTTTAACCCATAAGCCCAGCGTGATGCCATGCACATCAGCTTTTAACCCATAAGCCCAGTGTGATGCCATGCACATCAGCTGTTAACCCATAAGCCCAGTGTGATGCCATGCACATCAGCTTTTAAACCATAAGCCCAGTGTGATGCCATGCACATCAGCTTTTAACCCATAAGCCCAGTGTGATGCCATGCACATCAGCTTTTAACCCATAAGCCCAGTGTGATGCCATGCACATCAGCTTTTAACCCATAAGCCCAGTGTGATGCCATGCACATCTCTTTTAACCCATAAGCCCAGTGTGATGCCATGCACATCTCTTTTAACCCATAAGCCAAGTGTGATGCCATGCACATCAGCTTTTAACCCATAAGCCCAGTGTGATGCCATGCACATCAGCTGTTAACCCATAAGCCCAGTGTGATGCCATGCACATCAGCTGTTAACCAATAAGCCCAGTGTGATGCCATGCACATCAGCTGTTAACCCATAAGCCCAGTGTGATGCCATGCACAACAGCTGTTAACCCATAAGCCCAGTGTGATGCCATGCACATCTCTTTTAACCCATAAGCCCAGTGTGATGCCATGCACATCTCTTTTAACCCATAAGCCCAATGTGATGCCATGCACATCTATTTTAACCCATAAGCCGAGTGTGATGCCATGCACATCTCTTTTAACCCATAAGCCCAGTGTGATGCCATGCACATCAGCTTTTAACCCATAAGCCCAGTGTGATGCCATGCACATCAGCTGTTAACCCATAAGCCCAGTGTGATTCCATGCACATCTCTTTTAACCCATAAGCCCAGTGTGATGCCATGCACATCTCTTTTAACCCATAAGCCCAATGTGATGCCATGCACATCTCTTTTAACCCATAAGCCCAGTGTGATGCCATGCACATCTCTTTTAACTCATAAGCCCAGTGTGATGCCATGCACATCAGCTTTTAACCCATAAGCCCAGTGTGATGCCATGCACATCAGCTTTTAACCCATAAGCCCAGTGTGATGCCATGCACATCAGCTTTTAACCCATAAGCCCAGTGTGATGCCATGCACATCTCTTTTAACCCATAAGCCCAGTGTGATGCCATGCACATCTCTTTTAAATATGCCCAGTGTGATGCCATGCACATCAGCTTTTAACCCATAAGCCCAGTGTGATGCCATGCACATCAGCTTATAACCCATAAACCCAGTGTGATGCCATGCACATCTCTTTTAACCCATAAGCCCAGTGTGATGCCATGCACATCAGCTGTTAACCCATAAGCCCAGTGTGATGCCATGCACATCAGCTTTTAACCCATAAGCCCAGTGTGATGCCATGCACATCAGCTTTTAACCCATAAGCCCAGTGTGATGCCATGCACATCAGCTTTGAACCCATAAGCCCAGTGTGATGCCATGCACATCAGCTTTTAACCCATAAGCCCAGTGTGATGCCATGCACATCTCTTTTAACCCATAAGCCCAGTGTGATGCCATGCACATCAGCTGTTAACCCATAAGCCCAGTGTGATGCCATGCACATCAGCTTTTAACCCATAAGCCCAGTGTGATGCCATGCACATCAGCTTTTAACCCATAAGCCCAGTGTGATGCCAAGCACATCTCTTTTAACCCATAAGCCCAGTGTGATGCCATGCACATCTCTTTTAACCCATAAGCCCAGTGTGATGCCATGCACATCTCTTTTAACCCATAAGCCCAATGTGATGCCATGCACATCTATTTTAACCCATAAGCCGAGTGTGATGCCATGCACATCTCTTTTAACCCATAAGCCCAGTGTGATGCCATGCACATCAGCTTTTAACCCATAAGCCCAGTGTGATGCCATGCACATCAGCTGTTAACCCATAAGCCCAGTGTGATTCCATGCACATCTCTTTTAACCCATAAGCCCAGTGTGATGCCATGCACATCTCTTTTAACCCATAAGCCCAATGTGATGCCATGCACATCTATTTTAACCCATAAGCCCAGTGTGATGCCATGCACATCTCTTTTAACTCATAAGCCCAGTGTGATGCCATGCACATCAGCTTTTAACCCATAAGCCCAGTGTGATGCCATGCACATCAGCTTTTAACCCATAAGCCCAGTGTGATGCCATGCACATCAGCTTTTAACCCATAAGCCCAGTGTGATGCCATGCACATCTCTTTTAACCCATAAGCCCAGTGTGATGCCATGCACATCTCTTTTAACCCATATGCCCAGTGTGATGCCATGCACATCAGCTTTTAACCCATAAGCCCAGTGTGATGCCATGCACATCAGCTTATAACCCATAAGCCCAGTGTGATGCCATGCACATCTCTTTTAACCCATAAGCCCAGTGTGATGCCATGCACATCAGCTGTTAACCCATAAGCCCAGTGTGATGCCATGCACATCAGCTTTTAACCCATAAGCCCAGTGTGATGCCATGCACATCAGCTTTTAACCCATAAGCCCAGTGTGATGCCATGCACATCAGCTTTGAACCCATAAGCCCAGTGTGATGCCATGCACATCAGCTTTTAACCCATAAGCCCAGTGTGATGCCATGCACATCTCTTTTAACCCATAAGCCCAGTGTGATGCCATGCACATCAGCTGTTAACCCATAAGCCCAGTGTGATGCCATGCACATCAGCTTTTAACCCATAAGCCCAGTGTGATGCCATGCACATCAGCTTTTAACCCATAAGCCCAGTGTGATGCCAAGCACATCTCTTTTAACCCATAAGCCCAGTGTGATGCCATGCACATCTCTTTTAACCCATAAGCCCAGTGTGATGCCATGCACATCAGCTTTTAACCCATAAGCCCAGTGTGATGCCATGCACATCTCTTTTAACCCATAAGCCCAGTGTGATGCCATGCACATCAGCTTTTAACCCATAAGCCCAGTGTGATGCCATGCACATCTCTTTTAGCCCATAAGCCCAGTGTGATGCCATGCACATCAGCTTTTAACCCATAAGCCCAGTGTGATGCCATGCACATCAGCTTATAACCCATAAGCCCAGTGTGATGCCATGCACATCTCTTTTAACCCATAAGCCCAGTGTGATGCCATGCACATCATCTGTTAACCCATAAGCCCAGTGTGATGCCATGCACATCTCTTTTAACCCATAAGCCCAGTGTGATGCCATGCACATCAGCTGTTAACCCATAAGCCCAGTGTGATGCCATGCACATCAGCTTTTAACCCATAAACCCAGTGTGATGCCATGCACATCAGCTTTTAACCCATAAGCCCAGTGTGATGCCATGCACATCAGCTTTTAACCCATAAGCCCAGTGTGATGCCATGCACATCTCTTTTAACCCATAAGCCCAGTGTGATGCCATGCACATCAGCTGTTAACCCATAAGCCCAGTGTGATGCCATGCACATCAGCTTTTAACCCATAAGCCCAGTGTGATGCCATGCACATCAGCTTTTAACCCATAAGCCCAGTGTGATGCCATGCACATCAGCTGTTAACCCATAAGCCCAGTGTGATGCCATGCACATCAGCTTTTAACCCATAAGCCCAGTGTGATGCCATGCACATCAGCTTTTAACCCATAAGCCCAGTGTGATGCCATGCACATCAGCTTTTAACCCATAAGCCCAGTGTGATGCCATGCACATCTCTTTTAACCCATAAGCCCAGTGTGATGCCATGCACATCAGCTGTTAACCCATAAGCCCAGTGTGATACCATGCACATCAGCTTTTAACCCATAAGCCCAGTGTGATGCCATGCACATCTCTTTTAACCCATAAGCCCAGTGTGATGCCATGCACATCTCTTTTAACCCATAAGCCCAGTGTGATGCCATGCACATCAGCTTTTAACCCATAAGCCCAGTGTGATGCCATGCACATCTCTTTTAACCCATAAGCCCAGTGTGATGCCATGCACATCAGCTTTTAACCCATAAGCCCAGTGTGATGCCAAGCACATCTCTTTTAACCCATAAGCCCAGTGTGATGCCATGCACATCTCTTTTAACCCATAAGCCCAGTGTGATGCCATGCACATCAGCTTTTAACCCATAAGCCCAGTGTGATGCCATGCACATCAGCTTATAACCCATAAGCCCAGTGTGATGCCATGCACATCTCTTTTAACCCATAAGCCCAGTGTGATGCCATGCACATCAGCTGTTAACCCATAAGCCCAGTGTGATGCCATGCACATCAGCTTTTAACCCATAAACCCAGTGTGATGCCATGCACATCAGCTTTTAACCCATAAGCCCAGTGTGATGCCATGCACATCAGCTTTTAACCCATAAGCCCAGTGTGATGCCATGCACATCTCTTTTAACCCATAAGCCCAGTGTGATGCCATGCACATCAGCTGTTAACCCATAAGCCCAGTGTGATGCCATGCACATCAGCTTTTAACCCATAAGCCCAGTGTGATGCCATGCACATCAGCTTTTAACCCATAAGCCCAGTGTGATGCCATGCACATCAGCTTTTAACCCATAAGCCCAGTGTGATGCCATGCACATCAGCTGTTAACCCATAAGCCCAGTGTGATGCCATGCACATCAGCTTTTAACCCATAAGCCCAGTGTGATGCCATGCACATCAGCTTTTAACCCATAAGCCCAGTGTGATGCCATGCACATCAGCTTTTAACCCATAAGCCCAGTGTGATGCCATGCACATCAGCATTTAAGCCATAAGCCCAGTGTGATGCCATGCACATCAGCTTTTAACCCATAAGCCCAGTGTGATGCCATGCACATCTCTTTTAACCCATAAGCCCAGTGTGATGCCATGCACATCAGCTGTTAACCCATAAGCCCAGTGTGATACCATGCACATCAGCTTTTAACCCATAAGCCCAGTGTGATGCCATGCACATCTCTTTTAACCCATAAGCCCAGTGTGATGCCATGCACATCTCTTTTAACCCATAAGCCCAGTGTGATGCCATGCACATCAGCTTTTAACCCATAAGCCCAGGGTGATGCCATGCACATCTCTTTTAACCCATAAGCCCAGTGTGATGCCATGCACATCAGCTTTTAACCCATAAGCCCAGTGTGATGCCATGCACATCAGCTTATAACCCATAAGCCCAGTGTGATGCCATGCACATCTCTTTTAACCCATAAGCCCAGTGTGATGCCATGCACATCAGCTGTTAACCCATAAGCCCAGTGTGATGCCATGCACATCAGCTTTTAACCCATAAGCCCAGTGTGATGCCATGCACATCAGCTTTTAACCCATAAGCCCAGTGTGATGCCATGCACATCAGCTTTGAACCCATAAGCCCAGTGTGATGCCATGCACATCAGCTTTTAACCCATAAGCCCAGTGTGATGCCATGCACATCTCTTTTAACCCATAAGCCCAGTGTGATGCCATGCACATCAGCTGTTAACCCATAAGCCCAGTGTGATGCCATGCACATCAGCTTTTAACCCATAAGCCCAGTGTGATGCCATGCACATCAGCTTTTAACCCATAAGCCCAGTGTAATGCCAAGCACATCTCTTTTAACCCATAAGCCCAGTGTGATGCCATGCACATCTCTTTTAACCCATAAGCCCAGTGTGATGCCATGCACATCAGCTTTTAACCAATAAGCCCAGTGTGATGCCATGCACATCTCTTTTAACCCATAAGCCCAGTGTGATGCCATGCACATCAGCTTTTAACCCATAAGCCCAGTGTGATGCCATGCACATCTCTTTTAGCCCATAAGCCCAGTGTGATGCCATGCACATCAGCTTTTAACCCATAAACCCAGTGTGATGCCATGCACATCAGCTTATAACCCATAAGCCCAGTGTGATGCCATGCACATCTCTTTTAACCCATAAGCCCAGTGTGATGCCATGCACATCAGCTGTTAACCCATAAGCCCAGTGTGATGCCATGCACATCAGCTTTTAACCCATAAACCCAGTGTGATGCCATGCACATCAGCTTTTAACCCATAAGCCCAGTGTGATGCCATGCACATCTCTTTTAACCCATAAGCCCAGTGTGATGCCATGCACATCAGCTGTTAACCCATAAGCCCAGTGTGATGCCATGCACATCAGCTTTTAACCCATAAGCCCAGTGTGATGCCATTCACATCAGCTTTTAACCCATAAGCCCAGTGTGATGCCATGCACATCAGCTTTTAACCCATAAGCCCAGTGTGATGCCATGCACATCAGCTGTTAACCCATAAGCCCAGTGTGATGCCATGCACATCAGCTTTTAACCCATAAGCCCAGTGTGATGCCATGCACATCAGTTTTTAACCCATAAGCCCAGTGTGATGCCATGCACATCAGCTTTTAACCCATAAGCCCAGTGTGATGCCATGCACATCAGCTTTTAACCCATAAGCCCAGTGTGATGCCATGCACATCAGCATTTAACCCATAAGCCCAGTGTGATGCCATGCACATCAGCTTTTAACCCATAAGCCCAGTGTGATGCCATGCACATCAACTGTTAACCCATAAGCCCAGTGTGATGCCATGCACATCAGCTTTTAACCCATAAGCCCAGTGTGATGCCATGCACATCAGCTTTTAACCCATTCGCCCAGTGTGATGCCATGCACATCAGCTGTTAACCCATAATCCCAGTGTGATGCCATGCACATCAGTTTTTAACCCATAAACCCAGTGTGATGTCATGCACATCAGCTTTTAACCCATAAGCCCAGTGTGATGCCAAGCACATCAGCTTTTAACCCATAAGCCCAGTGTGATGCCATGCACATCAGCATTTAACCCATAAGCCCAGTGTGATGCCATGCACATCAGCTTTTAACCCATAAGCCCAGTGTGATGCCATGCACATCAACTGTTAACCCATAAGCCCAGTGTGATGCCATGCACATCAGCTTTTAACCCATAAGCCCAGTGTGATGCCATGCACATCAGCTTTTAACCCATTCGCCCAGTGTGATGCCATGCACATCAGCTGTTAACCCATAAGCCCAGTGTGATGCCATGCACATCAGCTTTTAACCCATACGCCCAGTGTGATGCCATGGACATCAGCATTTAACCCATAAACCCAGTGTGATGCCATGCACATCAGCTTTTAACCCATAAGCCCAGTGTGATGCCATGCACATCAGCTTTTAACCCATAAGCCCAGTGTGATGCCATGCACATCAGCTTTTAACCCATAAGCCCAGTGTGATGCCATGGACATCAGCATTTAACCCATAAGCCCAGTGTGATGCCATGCACATCAGCTTTTAACCCATAAACCCAGTGTGATGCCATGCACATTAGCTTTTAACCCATAAGCCCAGTGTGATGCCATGCACATCAGCTTTTAACCCATAAGCCCAGTGTGATGCCATGCACATCAGCTTTTAACCCATAAGCCCAGTGTGATGCCATGCACATCAGCTTTTAACCCATAAGCCCAGTGTGATGCCATGCACATCAGCTTTTAACCCATAAGCCCAGTGTGATGCCATGCACATCAGCTGTTAACCCATAAGCCCAGTGTGATGCTATGCACATCAGCTTTTAACCCATAAGCCCAGTGTGATGCCATGCACATCAGCTTTTAACCCATAAGCCCAGCGTGATGCCATGCACATCAGCTTTTAACCCATAAGCCCAGTGTGATGCCATGCACATCAGCTTTTAACCCATTCGCCCAGTGTGATGCCATGCACATCAGCTGTTAACCCATAATCCCAGTGTGATGCCATGCACATCAGTTTTTAACCCATAAGCCCAGTGTGATGTCATGCACATCAGCTTTTAACCCATAAGCCCAGTGTGATGCCAAGCACATCAGCTTTTAACCCATAAGCCCAGTGTGATGCCATGCACATCAGCATTTAACCCATAAGCCCAGTGTGATGCCATGCACATCAGCTTTTAACCCATAAGCCCAGTGTGATGCCATGCACATCAACTGTTAACCCATAAGCCCAGTGTGATGCCATGCACATCAGCTTTTAACCCATAAGCCCAGTGTGATGCCATGCACATCAGCTTTTAACCCATTCGCCCAGTGTGATGCCATGCACATCAGCTGTTAACCCATAAGCCCAGTGTGATGCCATGCACATCAGCTTTTAACCCATACGCCCAGTGTGATGCCATGGACATCAGCATTTAACCCATAAACCCAGTGTGATGCCATGCACATCAGCTTTTAACCCATAAGCCCAGTGTGATGCCATGCACATCAGCTTTTAACCCATAAGCCCAGTGTGATGCCATGCACATCAGCTTTTAACCCATAAGCCCAGTGTGATGCCATGCACATCAGCTTTTAACCCATTCGCCCAGTGTGATGCCATGCACATCAGCTGTTAACCCATAATCCCAGTGTGATGCCATGCACATCAGTTTTTAACCCATAAGCCCAGTGTGATGTCATGCACATCAGCTTTTAACCCATAAGCCCAGTGTGATGCCAAGCACATCAGCTTTTAACCCATAAGCCCAGTGTGATGCCATGCACATCAGCATTTAACCCATAAGCCCAGTGTGATGCCATGCACATCAGCTTTTAACCCATAAGCCCAGTGTGATGCCATGCACATCAACTGTTAACCCATAAGCCCAGTGTGATGCCATGCACATCAGCTTTTAACCCATAAGCCCAGTGTGATGCCATGCACATCAGCTTTTAACCCATTCGCCCAGTGTGATGCCATGCACATCAGCTGTTAACCCATAAGCCCAGTGTGATGCCATGCACATCAGCTTTTAACCCATACGCCCAGTGTGATGCCATGGACATCAGCATTTAACCCATAAACCCAGTGTGATGCCATGCACATCAGCTTTTAACCCATAAGCCCAGTGTGATGCCATGCACATCAGCTTTTAACCCATAAGCCCAGTGTGATGCCATGCACATCAGCTTTTAACCCATAAGCCCAGTGTGATGCCATGGACATCAGCATTTAACCCATAAGCCCAGTGTGATGCCATGCACATCAGCTTTTAACCCATAAACCCAGTGTGATGCCATGCACATTAGCTTTTAACCCATAAGCCCAGTGTGATGCCATGCACATCAGCTTTTAACCCATAAGCCCAGTGTGATGCCATGCACATCAGCTTTTAACCCATAAGCCCAGTGTGATGCCATGCACATCAGCTTTTTAACCCATAAGCCCAGTGTGATGCCATGCACATCAGCTTTTAACCCATAAGCCCAGTGTGATGCCATGCACATCAGCTGATGCTATTAACCCATAAGCCCAGTGTGTGATGCCATGCACATCAGCTTTTAACCCATAAGCCCAGTGTGATGCCATGCACATCAGCTTTTAACCCATAAGCCCAGTGATGATGCCATGCAGTGTGATGCCATCAGCTTTTAACCCATAAGCCCAGCGTGATGCCATGCACATCAGCTGTTAACCCATAAGCCCAGTGTGATGCCATGCACATCAGCTTTTAACCCATAAGCCCAGTGTGATGCCATGCACATCAGCTTTTAACCCATAAGCCCAGTGTGATGCCATGCACATCAGCTTTTAACCCATAAGCCCAGTGTGATGCCATGCACATCAGCTTTTAACCCATAAGCCCAGTGTGATGCCATGCACATCAGCTTTTAACCCATAAGCCCAGTGTGATGCCATGCACATCAGCTTTTAACCCATAAGCCCAGTGTGATGCCATGCACATCAGCTTTTAACCCATAAGCCCAGTGTGATGCCATGCACATCAGCTTTTAACCCATAAACCCAGTGTGATGCCATGCACATCAGCTTTTAACCCATAAGCCCAGTGTGATGCCATGCACATCAGCTTTTAACCCATAAGCCCAGTGTGATGCCATGCACATCAGCTTTTAAGCCATAAGCCCAGTGTGATGCCATGCACATCAGCTTTTAACCCATAAGCCCAGTGTGATGCCATGCACATCTCTTTTAACCCATAAGCCCAGTGTGATGCCATGCACATCAGCTTTTAACCCATAAGCCCAGTGTGATGCCATGCACATCTCTTTTAGCCCATAAGCCCAGTGTGATGCCATGCACATCAGCTTTTAACCCATAAGCCCAGTGTGATGCCATGCACATCAGCTTATAACCCATAAGCCCAGTGTGATGCCATGCACATCTCTTTTAACCCATAAGCCCAGTGTGATGCCATGCACATCAGCTGTTAACCCATAAGCCCAGTGTGATGCCATGCACATCAGCTTTTAACCCATAAACCCAGTGTGATGCCATGCACATCAGCTTTTAACCCATAAGCCCAGTGTGATGCCATGCACATCAGCTTTTTAACCCATAAGCCCAGTGTGATGCCATGCACATCTCTTTTAACCCATAAGCCCAGTGTGATGCCATGCACATCAGCTGTTAACCCATAAGCCCAGTGTGATGCCATGCACATCAGCTTTTAACCCATAAACCCAGTGTGATGCCATGCACATCAGCTTTTAACCCATAAGCCCAGTGTGATGCCATGCACATCAGCTTTTAACCCATAAGCCCAGTGTGATGCCATGCACATCAGCTGTTAACCCATAAGCCCAGTGTGATGCCATGCACATCAGCTTTTAACCCATAAGCCCAGTGTGATGCCATGCACATCAGCTTTTAACCCATAAGCCCAGTGTGATGCCATGCACATCAGCTTTTAACCCATAAGCCCAGTGTGATGCCATGCACATCAGCATTTAAGCCATAAGCCCAGTGTGATGCCATGCACATCAGCTTTTAACCCATAAGCCCAGTGTGATGCCATGCACATCTCTTTTAACCCATAAGCCCAGTGTGATGCCATGCACATCACTGCTGTTAACCCATAAGCCCAGTGTGATACCATGCACATCAGCTTTTAACCCATAAGCCCAGTGTGATGCCATGCACATCTCTTTTAACCCATAAGCCCAGTGTGATGCCATGCACATCTCTTTTAACCCATAAGCCCAGTGTGATGCCATGCACATCAGCTTTTAACCCATAAGCCCAGTGTGATGCCATGCACATCTCTTTTAACCCATAAGCCCAGTGTGATGCCATGCACATCAGCTTTTAACCCATAAGCCCAGTGTGATGCCATGCACATCAGCTTATAACCCATAAGCCCAGTGTGATGCCATGCACATCTCTTTTAACCCATAAGCCCAGTGTGATGCCATGCACATCAGCTGTTAACCCATAAGCCCAGTGTGATGCCATGCACATCAGCTTTTAACCCATAAGCCCAGTGTGATGCCATGCACATCAGCTTTTAACCCATAAGCCCAGTGTGATGCCATGCACATCAGCTTTGAACCCATAAGCCCAGTGTGATGCCATGCACATCAGCTTTTAACCCATAAGCCCAGTGTGATGCCATGCACATCTCTTTTAACCCATAAGCCCAGTGTGATGCCATGCACATCAGCTGTTAACCCATAAGCCCAGTGTGATGCCATGCACATCAGCTTTTAACCCATAAGCCCAGTGTGATGCCATGCACATCAGCTTTTAACCCATAAGCCCAGTGTGATGCCAAGCACATCTCTTTTAACCCATAAGCCCAGTGTGATGCCATGCACATCTCTTTTAACCCATAAGCCCAGTGTGATGCCATGCACATCAGCTTTTAACCAATAAGCCCAGTGTGATGCCATGCACATCTCTTTTAACCCATAAGCCCAGTGTGATGCCATGCACATCAGCTTTTAACCCATAAGCCCAGTGTGATGCCATGCACATCTCTTTTAGCCCATAAGCCCAGTGTGATGCCATGCACATCAGCTTTTAACCCATAAGCCCAGTGTGATGCCATGCACATCAGCTTTTAACCCATAAGCCCAGTGTGATGCCATGCACATCTCTTTTAACCCATAAGCCCAGTGTGATGCCATGCACATCAGCTGTTAACCCATAAGCCCAGTGTGATGCCATGCACATCAGCTTTTAACCCATAAACCCAGTGTGATGCCATGCACATCAGCTTTTAACCCATAAGCCCAGTGTGATGC
The DNA here is from genome assembly GCF_034236695.1 of Oncorhynchus nerka. NCBI lineage: Eukaryota > Metazoa > Chordata > Actinopteri > Salmoniformes > Salmonidae > Oncorhynchus > Oncorhynchus nerka. The sequence continues at coordinate 10,934 of NW_027039632.1, read as the reverse complement.
CATGCACATCAGCTTTTAACCCATAAGCCCAGTGTGATGCCATGCACATCAGCTGTTAACCCATAAGCCCAGTGTGATGCCATGCACATCAGCTTTTAACCCATAAGCCCAGTGTGATGCCATGCACATCAGCTTTTAACCCATAAGCCCAGTGTGATGCCATGCACATCAGCTTTTAACCCATAAGCCCAGTGTGATGCCATGCACATCAGCTTTTAACCAATAAGCCCAGTGTGATGCCATGCACATCTCTTTTAACCCATAAGCCCAGTGTGATGCCATGCACATCAGCTTTTAACCCATAAGCCCAGTGTGATGCCATGCACATCTCTTTTAGCCCATAAGCCCAGTGTGATGCCATGCACATCAGCTTTTAACCCATAAGCCCAGTGTGATGCCATGCACATCAGCTTTTAACCCATAAGCCCAGTGTGATGCCATGCACATCTCTTTTAACCCATAAGCCCAGTGTGATGCCATGCACATCAGCTGTTAACCCATAAGCCCAGTGTGATGCCATGCACATCAGCTTTTAACCCATAAACCCAGTGTGATGCCATGCACATCAGCTTTTAACCCATAAGCCCAGTGTGATGCCATGCACATCAGCTTTTAACCCATAAGCCCAGTGTGATGCCATGCACATCAGCTGTTAACCCATAAGCCCAGTGTGATGCCATGCACATCAGCTTTTAACCCATAAGCCCAGTGTGATGCCATGCACATCAGCTTTTAACCCATAAGCCCAGTGTGATGCCATGCACATCAGCTTTTAACCCATAAGCCCAGTGTGATGCCATGCACATCAGCTTTTTAACCCATAAGCCCAGTGTGATGCCATGCACATCAGCTTTTAACCCATAAGCCCAGTGTGATGCCATGCACATCTCTTTTAACCCATAAGCCCAGTGTGATGCCATGCACATCTCTTTTAACCCATAAGCCCAGTGTGATGCCATGCACATCTCTTTTAACCCATAAGCCCAGTGTGATGCCATGCACATCAGCTTTTAACCCATAAGCCCAGTGTGATGCCATGCACATCTCTTTTAACCCATAAGCCCAGTGTGATGCCATGCACATCAGCTTTTAACCCATAAGCCCAGTGTGATGCCATGCACATCAGCTTATAACCCATAAGCCCAGTGTGATGCCATGCACATCTCTTTTAACCCATAAGCCCAGTGTGATGCCATGCACATCAGCTGTTAACCCATAAGCCCAGTGTGATGCCATGCACATCAGCTTTTAACCCATAAGCCCAGTGTGATGCCATGCACATCAGCTTTTAACCCATAAGCCCAGTGTGATGCCATGCACATCAGCTTTTAACCCATAAGCCCAGTGTGATGCCATGCACATCTCTTTTAACCCATAAGCCCAGTGTGATGCCATGCACATCAGCTGTTAACCCATAAGCCCAGTGTGATGCCATGCACATCAGCTTTTAACCCATAAACCCAGTGTGATGCCATGCACATCAGCTTTTAACCCATAAGCCCAGTGTGATGCCATGCACATCAGCTTTTAACCCATAAGCCCAGTGTGATGCCATGCACATCAGCTGTTAACCCATAAGCCCAGTGTGATGCCATGCACATCAGCTTTTAACCCATAAGCCCAGTGTGATGCCATGCACATCAGCTTTTTAACCCATAAGCCCAGTGTGATGCCATGCACATCAGCTTTTAACCCATAAGCCCAGTGTGATGCCATGCACATCAGCTTTTAACCCATAAGCCCAGTGTGATGCCATGCACATCAGCTTTTAACCCATAAGCCCAGTGTGATGCCATGCACATCTCTTTTAACCCATAAGCCCAGTGTGATGCCATGCACATCTCTTTTAACCCATAAGCCCAGTGTGATGCCATGCACATCTCTTTTAACCCATAAGCCCAGTGTGATGCCATGCACATCAGCTTTTAACCCATAAGCCCAGTGTGATGCCATGCACATCTCTTTTAACCCATAAGCCCAGTGTGATGCCATGCACATCAGCTTTTAACCCATAAGCCCAGTGTGATGCCATGCACATCAGCTTATAACCCATAAGCCCAGTGTGATGCCATGCACATCTCTTTTAACCCATAAGCCCAGTGTGATGCCATGCACATCAGCTGTTAACCCATAAGCCCAGTGTGATGCCATGCACATCAGCTTTTAACCCATAAGCCCAGTGTGATGCCATGCACATCAGCTTTTAACCCATAAGCCCAGTGTGATGCCATGCACATCAGCTTTGAACCCATAAGCCCAGTGTGATGCCATGCACATCAGCTTTTAACCCATAAGCCCAGTGTGATGCCATGCACATCTCTTTTAACCCATAAGCCCAGTGTGATGCCATGCACATCAGCTGTTAACCCATAAGCCCAGTGTGATGCCATGCACATCAGCTTTTAACCCATAAGCCCAGTGTGATGCCATGCACATCAGCTTTTAACCCATAAGCCCAGTGTGATGCCAAGCACATCTCTTTTAACCCATAAGCCCAGTGTGATGCCATGCACATCTCTTTTAACCCATAAGCCCAGTGTGATGCCATGCACATCAGCTTTTAACCAATAAGCCCAGTGTGATGCCATGCACATCTCTTTTAACCCATAAGCCCAGTGTGATGCCATGCACATCAGCTTTTAACCCATAAGCCCAGTGTGATGCCATGCACATCTCTTTTAGCCCATAAGCCCAGTGTGATGCCATGCACATCAGCTTTTAACCCATAAACCCAGTGTGATGTCATGCACATCAGCTTTTAACCCATAAACCCAGTGTGATGCCATGCACATCAGCTTTTAACCCATAAGCCCAGTGTGATGCCATGCACATCTCTTTTAACCCATAAGCCCAGTGTGATGCCATGCACATCAGCTTTTAACCCATAAGCCCAGTGTGATGCCATGCACATCTCTTTTAACCCATAAGCCCAGTGTGATGCCATGCACATCAGCTTTTAACCCATAAACCCAGTGTGATGCCATGCACATCAGCTTATAACCCATAAGCCCAGTGTGATGCCATGCACATCTCTTTTAACCCATAAGCCCAGTGTGATGCCATGCACATCAGCTGTTAACCCATAAGCCCAGTGTGATGCCATGCACATCAGCTTTTAACCCATAAGCCCAGTGTGATGCCATGCACATCAGCTTTTAACCCATAAGCCCAGTGTGATGCCATGCACATCAGCTTTGAACCCATAAGCCCAGTGTGATGCCATGCACATCAGCTGTTAACCCATAAGCCCAGTGTGATGCCATGCACATCAGCTTTTAACCCATAAGCCCAGTGTGATGCCATGCACATCAGCTTTTAACCCATAAGCCCAGTGTGATGCCATGCACATCTCTTTTAACCCATAAACCCAGTGTGATGCCATGCACATCAGCTTTTAACCCATAAGCCCAGTGTGATGCCATGCACATCTCTTTTAGCCCATAAGCCCAGTGTGATGCCATGCACATCAGCTTTTAACCCATAAACCCAGTGTGATGCCATGCACATCAGCTTATAACCCATAAGCCCAGTGTGATGCCATGCACATCTCTTTTAACCCATAAGCCCAGTGTGATGCCATGCACATCAGCTGTTAACCCATAAGCCCAGTGTGATGCCATGCACATCAGCTTTTAACCCATAAACCCAGTGTGATGCCATGCACATCAGCTTTTAACCCATAAGCCCAGTGTGATGCCATGCACATCAGCTTTTAACCCATAAGCCCAGTGTGATGCCATGCACACCTCTTTTAACCCATAAGCCCAGTGTGATGCCATGCACATCAGCTGTTAACCCATAAGCCCAGTGTGATGCCATGCATCAGCTTTTAACCCATAAGCCCAGTGTGATGCCATGCACATCAGCTTTTAACCCATAAGCCCAGTGTGATGCCATGCACATCAGCTTTTAACCCATAAGCCCAGTGTGATGCCATGCACATCAGCTGTTAACCCATAAGCCCAGTGTGATGCCATGCACATCAGCTTTAACCCATAAGCCCAGTGTGATGCCATGCACATCAGTTTTTAACCCATAAGCCCAGTGTGATGCCATGCACATTAGCTTTTAACCCATAAGCCCAGTGTGATGCCATGCACATCAGCTTTTAACCCATAAGCCCAGTGTGATGCCATGCACATCAGCTTTTAACCCATAAGCCCAGTGTGATGCCATGCACATCAGCTTTTAACCCATAAGCCCAGTGTGATGCCATGCACATCAGCTGTTAACCCATAAGCCCAGTGTGATGCCATGCACATCAACTGTTAACCCATAAGCCCAGTGTGATGCCATGCACATCAGCTTTTAACCCATAAGCCCAGTGTGATGCCATGCACATCAGCTTTTAACCCATTCGCCCAGTGTGATGCCATGCACATCAGCTGTTAACCCATAATCCCAGTGTGATGCCATGCACATCAGTTTTAACCCATAAGCCCAGTGTGATGCCATGCACATCAGCTTTTAACCCATAAGCCCAGTGTGATGCCAAGCACATCAGCTTTTAACCCATAAGCCCAGTGTGATGCCATGCACATCAGCATTTAACCCATAAGCCCAGTGTGATGCCATGCACATCAGCTTTTAACCCATAAGCCCAGTGTGATGCCATGCACATCAACTGTTAACCCATAAGCCCAGTGTGATGCCATGCACATCAGCTTTTAACCCATAAGCCCAGTGTGATGCCATGCACATCAGCTTTTAACCCATAAGCCCAGTGTGATGCCATGCACATCAGCTGTTAACCCATAAGCCCAGTGTGATGCCATGCACATCAGCTTTTAACCCATACGCCCAGTGTGATGCCATGGACATCAGCATTTAACCCATAAACCCAGTGTGATGCCATGCACATCAGCTTTTAACCCATAAGCCCAGTGTGATGCCATGCACATCAGCTTTTAACCCATAAGCCCAGTGTGATGCCATGCACATCAGCTTTTAACCCATAAGCCCAGTGTGATGCCATGGACATCAGCATTTAACCCATAAGCCCAGTGTGATGCCATGCACATCAGCTTTTAACCCATAAGCCCAGTGTGATGCCATGCACATTACCTTTTAACCCATAAGCCCAGTGTGATGCCATGCACATCAGCTTTTAACCCATAAGCCCAGTGTGATGCCATGCACATCAGCTTTAACCCATAAGCCCAGTGTGATGCCATGCACATCAGCTTTTAACCCATAAGCCCAGTGTGATGCCATGCACATCAGCTTTTAACCCATAAGCCCAGTGTGATGCCATGCACATCAGCTGTTAACCCATAAGCCCAGTGTGATGCTATGCACATCAGCTTTTAACCCATAAGCCCAGTGTGATGCCATGCACATCAGCTTTTAACCCATAAGCCCAGCGTGATGCCATGCACATCAGCTTTTAACCCATAAGCCCAGTGTGATGCCATGCACATCAGCTTTTAACCCATAAACCCAGCGTGATGCCATGCACATCAGCTGTTAACCCATAAGCCCAGTGTGATGCCATGCACATCAGCTTTTAACCCATAAGCCCAGTGTGATGCCATGCACATCAGCTTTTAACCCATAAGCCCAGTGTGATGCCATGCACATCAGCTTTTAACCCATAAGCCCAGTGTGATGCCATGCACATCAGCTTTTAACCCATAAGCCCAGTGTGATGCCATGCACATCAGCTTTTAACCCATAAGCCCAGTGTGATGCCATGCACATCAGCTTTTAACCCATAAGCCCAGTGTGATGCCATGCACATCAGCTTTTAACCCATAAGCCCAGTGTGATGCCATGCACATCAGCTTTTAACCCATAAACCCAGTGTGATGCCATGCACATCAGCTTTTAACCCATAAGCCCAGTGTGATGCCATGCACATCAGCTTTTAACCCATAAGCCCAGTGTGATGCCATGCACATCAGCTTTTAAGCCATAAGCCCAGTGTGATGCCATGCACATCAGCTTTTAACCCATAAGCCCAGTGTGATGCCATGCACATCAGCTTTTAACCCATAAGCCCAGTGTGATGCCATGCACATCAGCTTTTAACCCATTCGCCCAGTGTGATGCCATGCACATCAGCTGTTAACCCATAAGCCCAGTGTGATGCCATGCACATCAGCTTTTAACCCATACGCCCAGTGTGATGCCATGGACATCAGCATTTAACCCATAAACCCAGTGTGATGCCATGCACATCAGCTTTTAACCCATAAGCCCAGTGTGATGCCATGCACATCAGCTTTTAACCCATAAGCCCAGTGTGATGCCATGCACATCAGCTTTTAACCCATAAGCCCAGTGTGATGCCATGCACATCAGCTTTTAACCCATAAGCCCAGTGTGATGCCATGCACATCAGCTTTTAACCCATAAGCCCAGTGTGATGCCATGCACATCAGCTGTTAACCCATAAGCCCAGTGTGATGCCATGCACATCAGCTTTTAACCCATACGCCCAGTGTGATGCCATGGACATCAGCATTTAACCCATAAACCCAGTGTGATGCCATGCACATCAGCTTTTAACCCATAAGCCCAGTGTGATGCCATGCACATCAGCTTTTAACCCATAAGCCCAGTGTGATGCCATGCACATCAGCTTTTAACCCATAAGCCCAGTGTGATGCCATGGACATCAGCATTTAACCCATAAGCCCAGTGTGATGCCATGCACATCAGCTTTTAACCCATAAGCCCAGTGTGATGCCATGCACATTACCTTTTAACCCATAAGCCCAGTGTGATGCCATGCACATCAGCTTTTAACCCATAAGCCCAGTGTGATGCCATGCACATCAGCTTTTAACCCATAAGCCCAGTGTGATGCCATGCACATCAGCTTTTAACCCATAAGCCCAGTGTGATGCCATGCACATCAGCTTTTAACCCATAAGCCCAGTGTGATGCCATGCACATCAGCTGTTAACCCATAAGCCCAGTGTGATGCTATGCACATCAGCTTTTAACCCATAAGCCCAGTGTGATGCCATGCACATCAGCTTTTAACCCATAAGCCCAGCGTGATGCCATGCACATCAGCTTTTAACCCATAAGCCCAGTGTGATGCCATGCACATCAGCTTTTAACCCATAAACCCAGCGTGATGCCATGCACATCAGCTGTTAACCCATAAGCCCAGTGTGATGCCATGCACATCAGCTTTTAACCCATAAGCCCAGTGTGATGCCATGCACATCAGCTTTTAACCCATAAGCCCAGTGTGATGCCATGCACATCAGCTTTTAACCCATAAGCCCAGTGTGATGCCATGCACATCAGCTTTTAACCCATAAGCCCAGTGTGATGCCATGCACATCAGCTTTTAACCCATAAGCCCAGTGTGATGCCATGCACATCAGCTTTTAACCCATAAGCCCAGTGTGATGCCATGCACATCAGCTTTAACCCATAAGCCCAGTGTGATGCCATGCACATCAGCTTTTAACCCATAAACCCAGTGTGATGCCATGCACATCAGCTTTTAACCCATAAGCCCAGTGTGATGCCATGCACATCAGCTTTTAACCCATAAGCCCAGTGTGATGCCATGCACATCAGCTTTTAAGCCATAAGCCCAGTGTGATGCCATGCACATCAGCTTTTAACCCATAAGCCCAGTGTGATGCCATGCACATCAGCTTTTAACCCATAAGCCCAGTGTGATGCCATGCACATCAGCTTTTAACCCATTCGCCCAGTGTGATGCCATGCACATCAGCTGTTAACCCATAAGCCCAGTGTGATGCCATGCACATCAGCTTTAACCCATAAGCCCAGTGTGATGCCATGCACAATCAGCTTTTAACCCATAAGCCCAGTGTGATGCCATGCACATCAGCTTTTAACCCATAAGCCCAGTGTGATGCCATGGACATCAGCATTTAACCCATAAGCCCAGTGTGATGCCATGCACATCAGCTTTTAACCCATAAGCCCAGTGTGATGCCATGCACATTAGCTTTTAACCCATAAGCCCAGTGTGATGCCATGCACATCAGCTTTTAACCCATAAACCCAGTGTGATGCCATGCACATCAGCTTTTAACCCATAAGCCCAGTGTGATGCCATGCACATCAGCTTTTAACCCATAAGCCCAGTGTGATGCCATGCACATCAGCTTTTAACCCATAAACCCAGTGTGATGCCATGCACATCAGCTGTTAACCCATAAGCCCAGTGTGATGCTATGCACATCAGCTTTTAACCCATAAGCCCAGTGTGATGCCATGCACATCAGCTTTTAACCCATAAGCCCAGCGTGATGCCATGCACATCAGCTTTTAACCCATAAGCCCAGTGTGATGCCATGCACATCAGCTTTTAACCCATAAGCCCAGTGTGATGCCATGCACATCAGCTGTTAACCCATAAGCCCAGTGTGATGCCATGCACATCAGCTTTTAACCCATAAGCCCAGTGTGATGCCATGCACATCAGCTTTTAACCCATAAGACCAGTGTGATGCCATGCACATCAGCTTTTAACCCATAAGCCCAGTGTGATGCCATGCACATCAGCTTTTAACCCATAAGCCCAGTGTGATGCCATGCACATCAGCTTTAACCCATAAGCCCAGTGTGATGCCATGCACATCAGCTTTTAACCCATAAGCCCAGTGTGATGCCATGCACATCAGCTTTTAACCCATAAACCCAGTGTGATGCCATGCACATCAGCTTTTAACCCATAAACCCAGTGTGATGCCATGCACATCAGCTTTTAACCCATAAGCCCAGTGTGATGCCATGCACATCAGCTTTTAACCCATAAGCCCAGTGTGATGCCATGCACATCAGCTTTTAACCCATAAGCCCAGTGTGATGCCATGCACATCAGCTTTTAACCCATAAGCCCAGTGTGATGCCATGCACATCAGCTTTTAACCCATAAGCCCAGTGTGATGCCATGCACATCAGCTTTTAACCCATAAGCCCAGTGTGATGCCATGCACATCAGCTTTAGGCGGTGCAAAGTGGCAGAAAACGCTGCAGACAGAGAGAGGGGAGCTGGGCGCTTCAGCTTCATCACTGCAGAAAAGGAGCATCTGGTATTATATGACACTCGGCATCATACAGCGGCACTTCAAACACGGAGGGAACATTGAAGCCATGGGGTGCCCAGCTTATGAATGCATTTTTAATTACTCAGAATCCCCTGCTGGGGCGCCGAGTTCACAGAAGTTCAATCCCGAGCCCGTTTGATGTTCCCATCGCTGTGTGCCGTGCTGTGTCCCCCATCTACTGGTTTCCTACTGCAGGCACTGAGGCACATTGAGATGTCAGGGAAACTCAGTTATCAGACTATAGTTTTTGTCAGCCCCTTACCCAATTTCAGACCTAATGTTGCGGCGGATGGCCCTATGATAGGTATAAATATTGATCAGAAGGAATGTGCCTGGTTAGATATCAGCATGAGCTCATTCATGTTTGAATCCCAGCTACTAGCTATAATCATCACGCTTGTTAGTGTTACCAAGTTAAAGCTGAAGTCAGTGTAATAGTGTGAAATTGGTCCAATGGGATTAGAACATGAAATGATCCCTCTAAATTTCAAAAATAGTTACCAGCTATATACCAGCCTACATTTAAAGATCCGAGGTGAAAACGTTACATGATAACGCTCGCTGTAATGATTTATCAACGTCTCAAAGTACTCAAAAGTTAAAAGAATGTTCTAGCGCACCACTTCACAGATAGACAGAACAGCAGTTACAGCCGTCCAGATACGTGCGTGTACAAAACAATGACAACACCTTCCTAATATTCACTTGCCCTCAGAACAGCCTCAATCCGCCGGGTCATGGATTCTACAAGGTGTTGAAAAGCGTTCCACAGGGATGCTGGCCCATGTTGACTCTACAAGGTGTTGAAAAGCGTTCCACGGGGATGCTGGCCCATGTTGACTCTACAAGGTGTTGAAAAGCGTTCCACGGGGATGCTGGCCCATGTTGACTCTACAAGGTGTTGAAAAGCGTTCCACGGGGATGCTGGCCCATGTTGACTCTACAAGGTGTTGAAAAGCGTTCCACGGGGATGCTGGCCCATGTTGACTCTACAAGGTATTGAAAAGCGTTCCACAGGGATGCTGGCCAATGTTGACTCTACAAGGTGTTGAAAAGCGTTCCACGGGAATGCTGGCCCATGTTGACTCTACAAGGTGTTGAAAAGCGTTCCACAGGGATGCTGGCCCATGTTGACTCTACAAGGTGTTGAAAAGCGTTCCACCGGGATGCTGGCCCATGTTGACTCTACAATGTGTTGAAAAGCGTTCCACAGGGATGCTGGCCCATGTTGACTCTACAAGGTGTTGAAAAGCGTTCCACAGGGATGCTGGCCCATGTTGACTCTACAAGGTGTTGAAAAGCGTTCCACCGGGATGCTGGCCCATGTTGACTCTACAAGGTGTTGAAAAGCGTTCCACCGGGATGCTGGCCCATGTTGACTCTACAAGGTGTTGAAAAGCGTTCCACCGGGATGCTGGCCCATGTTGACTCTACAAGGTGTTGAAAAGCGTTCCACAGGGATGCTGGCCCATGTTGACTCTACTAGGTGTTGAAAAGTGTTCCACAGGGATGCTGGCCCATGTTGACTCCAATGGTTCCCACAGTTGTGTAAAGTTGGCTGGATGTCCTTTGGGAGTGAACCATTCTTGGTAAACACGGGAAACTGTTGAGCGTGAGAAACCCAGCAGCGTTGCAGTTCCTGACACACTCAAACTGGTGCGCCCGGCACCTACTTCCCTACCCTGTTCAAAGGCACCTCTGTCTTACCCTCTGAATGACACATATACACAATCCCTGTCTCAACTGTCTCAAGGCCTAAAAATCCTTCTTTAACCTGTCTCATCCACTTCATCTCAAATCAAATCAAATCTTATTTGTCACATACACATGGTTAGCAGATGTTAATGCGAGTGTAGCGAAATGCTTGTGCTTTTAGTTCCGACAATG
>NW_027039631.1:0-81572 GCF_034236695.1 Oncorhynchus nerka | reverse complement strand
TGTGTGTGATGGTGTCATAACATCTTGTCCATTTCCACTCCCTCCTGAGAGCCATCTGGTCCTGCAGAGTGAATCTCATCCTCTTAGTGATCTGGCTGATGGGGACTTTATCATGACATACACTATGACAGTTAGCATTACAATACAGACTGACTGTGTTACTGTAGATCTACAGACTGACTGACTGTGTTACTGTAGATCTACAGACAGACTGACTGTGTTACTGACAGACAGACTGTGTTACTGTAGACATACAGACTGACTGACTGTGTTAACAGTAGGGCTACCGACTCTACAATCACCAGCTGTCATTCAAACCAAACCAGGGTCAGTTAGTCTCCTCTGTTCTCCTCTATGTCCCTGTAACAGGGATGCTTCATAGCGGTCTGTACGGTCGGTACTGAGGACCGGCTCCTCCAACCACAGAATTATGTTCTATGACTAAATGAGTCATTTAATACAAACTCTGTGCCTCTAACTTTGTCCTGCTTGAATCCCGACACCTTCCAGAATAGATGCTCTATAATACACATCCTGAGGCAGTAACATTAAAGTGGCATAGGATTGGGTCACCTTTTACATACCACTTCCAGTACAGGTGGTGTGATGAAGGAAACAGTGGATCATGTTTTGTAGAAACCACATCTCCTGAGGAGAGAGACTCTAACCACATGTATCATGAAAATCAAAGACATCTCCTGAGGAGAGAGACTCTAACCACATGTATCATGAAGATCAAAGACACCTCCTGAGGAGAGAGACTCTAACCACATGTATCATGAAGATCAAAGACACCTCCTGAGGAGAGAGACTCTAACCACATGTATCATGAAGATCAAAGACACCTCCTGAGGAGAGAGACTCTAACCACATGTATCATGAAGATCAAAGACATCTCCTGAGGAGAGAGACTCTAACCACATGTATCATGAAGATCAAAGACACCTCCTGAGGAGAGAGACTCTAACCACATGTATCATGAAGATCAAAGACATCTCCTGAGGAGAGAGACTCTAACCACATGTATCATGAAGATCAAAGACATCTCCTGAGGAGAGAGACTCTAAACATGATCATGAAGATCAAAGACATCCTGAGGAGAGAGACTCTAACCACATGTATCATGAAGATCAAAGACATCTCCTGAGGAGAGAGACTCTAACCACATGTATCATGAAGATCAAAGACACCTCCTGAGGAGAGAGGATGATGTCACCTAACAGAGCAGATAGGGATTCATCTACGTACCGTACATCTACATCACAAATGGCTCCTGGTCTAAAGTAGTGCACTACTGTATAGGGAATAGGATGCCATTTGGGACGCAGGATTCCAATAGTTTCTCAGTGCCAGTGCTGTGGGTCTGAATGGGTCTTTGTAGTGTTTATGAGAGGCAGTACTGTAGTAGTGTAGTAGTACTGTCTCCAAGACTTGGTAGGAGTCTGTTGTGTTCCCATGCCAAGCAGAGAGGAGAGGAGCACCCTGTGGTTTTTCAATGCCATGCCAGCACAGCACACCAAGCCTGGTGCGCTCTCTGTGTCTCTCTCTCTCTGTGTCTCTCTCTCTCTCTCTCTCTGTGTCTCTGTGTCTCTCTCTCTGTCTCTCTCTCTCTCTCTCTGTCACTCTCTCTCTCTCTGTGTCTCTCTCTCTCTCTCTCTCTCTCTGTGTCTCTCTCTCTCTCTCTCTCTGTCTCTCTCTCTCTCTCTGTGTGTCTCTCTCTCTCTCTGTCTCTCTCTCTCTCTGTGTGTCTCTCTCTCTCTCTCTCTCTCTCTCTCTCTCTCTCTGTCTCTCTCTCTCTCTCTCTCTCTCTCTCTCTCTCTCTCTCTCTCTGTGTCTCTTTCTTCTCTCTCTGTGTGTCTCTCTCTCTCTCTCTCTCTCTGTATCTCTCTCTCTCTCTGTCTCTCTCTCTCTCTGTGCCTCTCTCTCTCTCTCTGTGTGTGTCTCTCTCTCTCTCTCTCCCTGTGTGTCTCTCTCTCTCTCTTATTCTATTCTATTCAATTCAATTCAAGGGGCTTTATTGGCATGGGAAACATGTGTTGACATTGCCAAAGCAAGTGAGACAGATATACAAAAGTGAAGTAAACAATACAAATTAACAGTAAACATTACACATACAGAAGTTTCAAAACAATAAAGACATTACAAATGTCGTATTACGTATATATACAGTGTATATACAAATGGTTAAGGGTACACAAGAAAATAAATAAGCATAAATATGGGTTGTATTTACAATGGTGTTTGTTCTTCACTGGTTGCCCTTTTCTTGTGGCAACAGGTCACAAATCTGCTACTGTGATGCACACTGTGGTATTTCACCCAATAGATATGGGAGTTTATCAAAATTGGGTTTGTTTTCACATTTTTTGTGGGTCTGTGTAATCTGAGGGAAATATGTCTCTCTAATATGGTCATACATTGGGCAGGAGGTTAGGAAGTGCAGCTCAGTTTCCACCTCATTTTGTGGGCAGTGAGCACATAGCCTGTCTTCTCTTGAGAGCCATGTCTGCCTACGGCGGCCTTTCTCAATAGCAAGGCTATGCTCACTGAGTCTGTACATAGTCAAAGCTTTCCTTAAGTTTGGGTCAGTCACAGTGGTCAGGTATTCTGCAACTGTGTACTCTCTGTTTAGGGCCAAATAGCATTCTAGCTTGCTCTGTTTTTTTGTTAATTCTTTCCAATGTGTCAAGTAGTTATCTTTTGTTTTCTCATGATTTGGTTGGGTCTAATTGTGTTGCTGTCCTGGGGCTCTGTGGGGTGTGTTTGTGAACAGAGCCCCAGGATTCTTTGTGTTGCTGTCCTGGGGCTCTGTGGGGTGTGTTTGTGAACAGAGCCCCAGGATTCTTTGTGTTGCTGTCCTGGGGCTCTGTGGGGTGTGTTTGTGAACAGAGCCCCAGGATTCTTTGTGTTGCTGTCCTGGGGCTCTGTGGGGTGTGTTTGTGAACAGAGCCCCAGGATTCTTTGTGCTGCTGTCCTGGGGCTCTGTAGGGTGTGTTTGTGAACAGAGCCCCAGGATTCTTTGTGCTGCTGTCCTGGGGCTCTGTAGGGTGTGTTTGTGAACAGAGCCCCAGGATCCTTTGTGTTGCTGTCCTGGGGCTCTGTGGGGTGTGTTTGTGAACAGAGCCCCAGGATTCTTTGTGTTGCTGTCCTGGGGCTCTGTAGGGTGTGTTTGTGAACAGAGCCCTAGGATTCTTTGTGTTGCTGTCCTGGGGCTCTGTGGGGTGTGTTTGTGAACAGAGCCCCAGGATTCTTTGTGTTGCTGTCCTGGGGCTCTGTGGGGTGTATTTGTGAACAGAGCCCCAGGATTCTTTGTGTTGCTGTCCTGGGGCTCTGTGGGGTGTGTTTGTGAACAGAGCCCCAGGATTCTTTGTGTTGCTGTCCTGGGGCTCTGTGGGGTGTGTTTGTGAACAGAGCCCCAGGATTCTTTGTGTTGCTGTCCTGGGGCTCTGTGGGGTGTGTTTGTGAACAGAGCCCCAGGATTCTTTGTGTTGCTGTCCTGGGGCTCTGTGGGGTGTGTTTGTGAACAGAGCCCCGGGATTCTTTGTGTTGCTGTCCTGGGGCTCTGTTGGGTGTGTTTGTGAACAGAGCCCCGGGATTCTTTGTGTTGCTGTCCTGGGGCTCTGTAGGGTGTGTTTGTGAACAGAGCCCCAGGATTCTTTGTGTTGCTGTCCTGGGGCTCTGTGGGGTGTGTTTGTGAACAGAACCCCAGGATTCTTTGTGTTGCTGTCCTGGGGCTCTGTGGGGTGTGTTTGTGAACAGAACCCCAGGATTCTTTGTGTTGCTGTCCTGGGGCTCTGTGGGGTGTGTTTGTGAACAGAGCCCCAGGATTCTTTGTGTTGCTGTCCTGGGGCTCTGTGGGGTGTGTTTGTGAACAGAGCCCCAGGATTCTTTGTGCTGCTGTCCTGGGGCTCTGTGGGGTGTGTTTGTGAACAGAGCCCCAGGATTCTTTGTGTTGCTGTCCTGGGGCTCTGTGGGGTGTGTTTGTGAACAGAGCCCCAGGATTCTTTGTGTTGCTGTCCTGGGGCTCTGTGGGGTGTGTTTGTGAACAGAGCCCCAGGATTCTTTGTGCTGCTGTCCTGGGGCTCTGTGGGGTGTGTTTGTGAACAGAGCCCCAGGATTCTTTGTGTTGCTGTCCTGGGGCTCTGTGGGGTGTGTTTGTGAACAGAGCCCCAGGATTCTTTGTGTTGCTGTCCTGGGGCTCTGTCGGGTGTGTTTGTGAACAGAGCCCCAGGATTCTTTGTGTTGCTGTCCTGGGGCTCTGTGGGGTGTGTTTGTGAACAGAGCCCCAGGATTATTTGTGTTGCTGTCCTGGGGCTCTGTGGGGTGTGTTTGTGAACAGAGCCCCAGGATTCTTTGTGTTGCTGTCCTGGGGCTCTGTGGGGTGTGTTTGTGAACAGAGCCCCAGGATTCTTTGTGTTGCTGTCCTGGGGCTCTGTGGGGTGTGTTTGTGAACAGAGCCCCAGGATTCTTTGTGTTGCTGTCCTGGGGCTCTGTGGGGTGTGTTTGTGAACAGAGCCCCAGGATTCTTTGTGTTGCTGTCCTGGGGCTCTGTGGGGTGTGTTTGTGAACAGAGCCCCAGGATTCTTTGTGTTGCTGTCCTGGGGCTCTATGGGGTGTGTTTGTGAACAGAGCCCCAGGATTCTTTGTGTTGTTGTCTGTTTAGTGTTTTCTAATTTTCCCAGAAGTGGTTAGAGGGATTTCTGATGTGCTGTTCCTTCTTTTTCCATAATGTATTTCTGTACTGTTTTAGTGATTCACTGTGGAGTGTCCCAACAGAGTGGTTCTATATGTCTCAGCAGACTGTGGAGTGTCCCAACAGAGTGGTCTTCTTCTAAATGTCTCAGCAGACTGTGGAGTGGCCCAACAGAGTGGTCTTCTTCTATATATCTCAGCAGACTGTGGAGTGTCCCAACAGAGTGGTCTTCTTCTAAATGTCTCAGCAGACTGTGGAGTGGCCCAACAGAGTGGTCTTCTTCTATATATCTCAGCAGACTGTGGAGTGTCCCAACAGAGTGGTCTTCTTCTATATGTCTCAGCAGACTGTGGAGTGTCCCAACAGAGTGGTCTTCTTCTAAATGTCTCAGCAGACTGTGGAGTGGCCCAACAGAGTGGTCTTCTTCTATATATCTCAGCAGACTGTGGAGTGTCCCAACAGAGTGGTCTTCTTCTATATGTCTCAGCAGACTGTGGAGTGTCCCAACAGAGTGGTTCTATATGTCTCAGCAGACTGTGGAGTGTCCCAACAGAGTGGTTCTATATATCTCAGCAGACTGTGGAGTGTCCCAACAGAGTGGTCTTCTTCTATATGTCTCAGCAGACTGTGGAGTGTCCCAACAGAGTGGTCTTCTTCTATATGTCTCAGCAGACTGTGGAGTGTCCCAGCAGAGTGGTCTTCTTCTATATATCTCAGCAGACTGTGGAGTGTCCCAGCAGAGTGGTCTTCTTCTATATGTCTCAGCAGACTGTGGAGTGTCCCAACAGAGTGGTTCTATATGTCTCAGCAGACTTTGGAGTGTCCCAGCAGAGTGGTCTTCTTCTATATGTCTCAGCAGACTGTGGAGTGTCCCAACAGAGTGGTTCTATATGTCTCAGCAGACTGTGGAGTGTCCCAGCAGAGTGTTCTTCTTCTATATGTCTCAGCAGACTGTGGAGTGTCCCAGCAGAGTGGTTCTATATGTCTCAGCAGACTGTGGAGTGTCCCAACAGAGTGGTTCTATATGTCTCAGCAGACTGTGGAGTGTCCCAGCAGAATGGTTCTATATGTCTCAGCAGACTGTGGAGTGTCCCAACAGAGTGGTCTTCTTCTATATGTCTCAGCAGACTGTGGAGTGTCCCAGCAGAGTGGTCTTCTTCTATATATCTCAGCAGACTGTGGAGTGTCCCAGCAGAGTGGTTCTATATGTCTCAGCAGACTGTGGAGTGTCCCAACAGAGTGGTTCTATATGTCTCAGCAGACTGTGGAGTGTCCCAACAGAGTGGTTCTATATGTCTCAGCAGACTGTGGAGTGTCCCAGCAGAGTGGTCTTCTTCTATATGTCTCAGCAGACTGTGGAGTGTCCCAACAGAGTGGTTCTATATGTCTCAGCAGACTGTGGAGTGTCCCAACAGAGTGGTTCTATATGTCTCAGCAGACTGTGGAGTGTCCCAACAGAGTGGTATTCTTCTATATGTCTCAGCAGACTGTGGAGTGTCCCAACAGAGTGGTTCTATATGTCTCAGCAGACTGTGGAGTGTCCCAACAGAGTGGTCTTCTTCTATATGTCTCAGCAGACTGTGGAGTGTCCCAACAGAGTGGTCTTCTTCTATATGTCTCAGCAGACTGTGGAGTGTCCCAGCAGAGTGGTTCTATATGTCTCAGCAGACTGTGGAGTGTCCCAACAGAGTGGTTCTATATGTCTCAGCAGACTGTGGAGTGTCCCAGCAGAGTGGTTCTATATGTCTCAGCAGACTGTGGAGTGTCCCAGCAGAGTGGTTCTATATGTCTCAGCAGACTGTGGAGTGTCCCAACAGAGTGGTCTTCTTCTATATGTCTCAGCAGACTGTGGAGTGTCCCAACAGAGTGGTTCTATATGTCTCAGCAGACTGTGGAGTGTCCCAGCAGAGTGGTCTTCTTCTATATGTCTCAGCAGACTGTGGAGTGTCCCAACAGAGTGGTCTTCTTCTATATATCTCAGCAGACTGTGGAGTGTCCCAACAGAGTGGTCTTCTATTTGTCTCAGCAGACTGTGGAGTGTCCCAACAGAGTGGTTCTATATGTCTCAGCAGACTGTGGAGTGTCCCAACAGAGTGGTTCTATATGTCTCAGCAGACTGTGGAGTGTCCCAACAGAGTGGTCTTCTTCTATATGTCTCAGCAGACTGTGGAGTGTCCCAACAGAGTGGTCTTCTTCTATATGTCTCAGCAGACTGTGGAGTGTCCCAACAGAGTGGTCTTCTTCTATATGTCTCAGCAGACTGTGGAGTGTCCCAACAGAGTGGTTCTATATGTCTCAGCAGACTGTGGAGTGTCCCAGCAGAGTGGTTATATATGTCTCAGCAGACTGTGGAGTGTCCCAACAGAGTGGTCTTCTTCTATATGTCTCAGCAGACTGTGGAGTGTCCCAACAGAGTGGTTCTATATGTCTCAGCAGACTGTGGAGTTTCCCAGCAGAGTGGTTCTATATGTCTCAGCAGACTGTGGAGTGTCCCAACAGAGTGGTCTTCTTCTATATGTCTCAGCAGACTGTGGAGTGTCCCAACAGAGTGGTCTTCTTCTATATGTCTCAGCAGACTGTGGAGTGTCCCAGCAGAGTGGTTCTATATGTCTCAGCAGACTGTGGAGTGTCCCAACAGAGTGGTTCTATATGTCTCAGCAGACTGTGGAGTGTCCCAGCAGAGTGGTTCTATATGTCTCAGCAGACTGTGGAGTGTCCCAGCAGAGTGGTTCTATATGTCTCAGCAGACTGTGGAGTGTCCCAACAGAGTGGTCTTCTTCTATATGTCTCAGCAGACTGTGGAGTGTCCCAACAGAGTGGTTCTATATGTCTCAGCAGACTGTGGAGTGTCCCAGCAGAGTGGTCTTCTTCTATATGTCTCAGCAGACTGTGGAGTGTCCCAACAGAGTGGTCTTCTTCTATATATCTCAGCAGACTGTGGAGTGTCCCAACAGAGTGGTCTTCTATATATCTCAGCAGACTGTGGAGTGTCCCAACAGAGTGGTCTTCTATTTGTCTCAGCAGACTGTGGAGTGTCCTAACAGAGTGGTCTTCTTCTATATGTCTCAGCAGACTGTGGAGTGTCCCAACAGAGTGGTTCTATATGTCTCAGCAGACTGTGGAGTGTCCCAACAGAGTGGTTCTATATGTCTCAGCAGACTGTGGAGTGTCCCAACAGAGTGGTTCTATATGTCTCAGCAGACTGTGGAGTGTCCCAACAGAGTGGTTCTATATGTCTCAGCAGACTGTGGAGTGTCCCAACAGAGTGGTTCTATATGTCTCAGCAGACTGTGGAGTGTCCCAACAGAGTGGTCTTCTTCTATATGTCTCAGCAGACTGTGGAGTGTCCCAGCAGAGTGGTTCTATATGTCTCAGCAGACTGTGGAGTGTCCCAACAGAGTGGTCTTCTTCTATATGTCTCAGCAGACTGTGGAGTGTCCCAACAGAGTGGTCTTCTTCTATATGTCTCAGCAGACTGTGGAGTGTCCCAGCAGATTGGTTCTATATGTCTCAGCAGACTGTGGAGTGTCCCAACAGAGTGGTCTTCTTCTATATGTCTCAGCAGACTGTGGAGTGTCCCAACAGAGTGGTTCTATATGTCTCAGCAGACTGTGGAGTGTCCCAACAGAGTGGTCTTCTTCTATATGTCTCAGCAGACTGTGGAGTGTCCCAACAGAGTGGTCTTCTTCTATATGTCTCGGCAGACTGTGGAGTGTCCCAACAGAGTGGTTCTATATGTCTCAGCAGACTGTGGAGTGTCCCAACAGAGTGGTCTTCTTCTATATGTCTCAGCAGACTGTGGAGTGTCCCAACAGAGTGGTTCTATATGTCTCAGCAGACTGTGGAGTGTCCCAGCAGAGTGGTCTTCTTCTATATGTCTCAGCAGACTGTGGAGTGTCCCAACAGAGTGGTCTTCTTCTATATATCTCAGCAGACTGTGGAGTGTCCCAACAGAGTGGTTCTATATGTCTCAGCAGACTGTGGAGTGTCCCAACAGAGTGGTCTTCTTCTATATGTCTCAGCAGACTGTGGAGTGTCCCAACAGAGTGGTCTTCTTCTATATGTCTCAGCAGACTGTGGAGTGTCCCAACAGAGTGGTCTTCTTCTATATGTCTCATCAGACTGTGGAGTGTCCCAACAGAGTGGTTCTATATGTCTCAGCAGACTGTGGAGTGTCCCAGCAGAGTGGTTCTATATGTCTCAGCAGACTGTGGAGTGTCCCAACAGAGTGGTCTTCTTCTATATGTCTCAGCAGACTGTGGAGTGTCCCAACAGAGTGGTCTTCTTCTATATGTCTCGGCAGACTGTGGAGTGTCCCAACAGAGTGGTTCTATATGTCTCAGCAGACTGTGGAGTGTCCCAGCAGAGTGGTCTTCTTCTATATGTCTCAGCAGACTGTGGAGTGTCCCAACAGAGTTGTCTTCTTCTATATATCTCAGCAGACTGTGGAGTGTCCCAACAGAGTGGTCTTCTATATGTCTCAGCAGACTGTGGAGTGTCCCAACAGAGTGGTCTTCTATATGTCTCAGCAGACTGTGGAGTGTCCTAACAGAGTGGTCTTCTTCTATATGTCTCAGCAGACTGTGGAGTGTCCCAACAGAGTGGTTCTATATGTCTCAGCAGACTGTGGAGTGTCCCAACAGAGTGGTCTTCTTCTATATGTCTCAGCAGACTGTGGAGTGTCCCAGCAGAGTGGTTCTATATGTCTCAGCAGACTGTGGAGTGTCCCAACAGAGTGGTCTTCTTCTATATGTCTCAGCAGACTGTGGAGTGTCCCAACAGAGTGGTCTTCTTCTATATGTCTCAGCAGACTGTGGAGTGTCCCAACAGAGTGGTTCTATATGTCTCAGCAGACTGTGGAGTGTCCCAAAAGAGTGGTCTTCTTCTATATGTCTCAGCAGACTGTGGAGTGTCCCAACAGAGTGGTCTTCTTCTATATGTCTCAGCAGACTGTGGAGTGTCCCAGCAGATTGGTTCTATATGTCTCAGCAGACTGTGGAGTGTCCCAACAGAGTGGTTCTATATGTCTCAGCAGACTGTGGAGTGTCCCAACAGAGTGGTTCTATATGTCTCAGCAGACTGTGGAGTGTCCCAGCAGAGTGGTTCTATATGTCTCAGCAGACTGTGGAGTGTCCCAACAGAGTGGTCTTCTTCTATATGTCTCAGCAGACTGTGGAGTGTCCCAACAGAGTGGTCTTCTTCTATATGTCTCAGCAGACTGTGGAGTGTCCCAACAGAGTGGTCTTCTTCTATATGTCTCAGCAGACTGTGGAGTGTCCCAACAGAGTGGTTCTATATGTCTCAGCAGACTGTGGAGTGTCCCAGCAGAGTGGTTCTATATGTCTCAGCAGACTGTGGAGTGTCCCAACAGAGTGGTCTTCTTCTATATGTCTCAGCAGACTGTGGAGTGTCCCAACAGAGTGGTCTTCTTCTATATGTCTCGGCAGACTGTGGAGTGTCCCAACAGAGTGGTTCTATATGTCTCAGCAGACTGTGGAGTGTCCCAACAGAGTGGTCTTCTTCTATATGTCTCAGCAGACTGTGGAGTGTCCCAACAGAGTGGTTCTATATGTCTCAGCAGACTGTGGAGTGTCCCAGCAGAGTGGTCTTCTTCTATATGTCTCAGCAGACTGTGGAGTGTCCCAACAGAGTGGTCTTCTTCTATATATCTCAGCAGACTGTGGAGTGTCCCAACAGAGTGGTCTTCTATATGTCTCAGCAGACTGTGGAGTGTCCCAACAGAGTGGTCTTCTATATGTCTCAGCAGACTGTGGAGTGTCCTAACAGAGTGGTCTTCTTCTATATGTCTCAGCAGACTGTGGAGTGTCCCAACAGAGTGGTTCTATATGTCTCAGCAGACTGTGGAGTGTCCCAACAGAGTGGTTCTATATGTCTCAGCAGACTGTGGAGTGTCCCAGCAGAGTGGTTCTATATGTCTCAGCAGACTGTGGAGTGTCCCAACAGAGTGGTCTTCTTCTATATGTCTCAGCAGACTGTGGAGTGTCCCAACAGAGTGGTCTTCTTCTATATGTCTCAGCAGACTGTGGAGTGTCCCAACAGAGTGGTTCTATATGTCTCAGCAGACTGTGGAGTGTCCCAGCAGAGTGGTCTTCTTCTATATGTCTCAGCAGACTGTGGAGTGTCCCAACAGAGTTGTCTTCTTCTATATATCTCAGCAGACTGTGGAGTGTCCCAACAGAGTGGTCTTCTATATGTCTCAGCAGACTGTGGAGTGTCCCAACAGAGTGGTCTTCTATATGTCTCAGCAGACTGTGGAGTGTCCTAACAGAGTGGTCTTCTTCTATATGTCTCAGCAGACTGTGGAGTGTCCCAACAGAGTGGTTCTATATGTCTCAGCAGACTGTGGAGTGTCCCAACAGAGTGGTCTTCTTCTATATGTCTCAGCAGACTGTGGAGTGTCCCAGCAGAGTGGTTCTATATGTCTCAGCAGACTGTGGAGTGTCCCAACAGAGTGGTCTTCTTCTATATGTCTCAGCAGACTGTGGAGTGTCCCAACAGAGTGGTCTTCTTCTATATGTCTCAGCAGACTGTGGAGTGTCCCAGCAGATTGGTTCTATATGTCTCAGCAGACTGTGGAGTGTCCCAACAGAGTGGTTCTATATGTCTCAGCAGACTGTGGAGTGTCCCAAAAGAGTGGTCTTCTTCTATATGTCTCAGCAGACTGTGGAGTGTCCCAACAGAGTGGTCTTCTTCTATATGTCTCAGCAGACTGTGGAGTGTCCCAGCAGATTGGTTCTATATGTCTCAGCAGACTGTGGAGTGTCCCAACAGAGTGGTTCTATATGTCTCAGCAGACTGTGGAGTGTCCCAACAGAGTGGTTCTATATGTCTCAGCAGACTGTGAGGTGTCCCAGCAGAGTGGTTCTATATGTCTCAGCAGACTGTGGAGTGTCCCAACAGAGTGGTCTTCTTCTATATGTCTCAGCAGACTGTGGAGTGTCCCAACAGAGTGGTCTTCTTCTATATGTCTCAGCAGACTGTGGAGTGTCCCAACAGAGTGGTTCTATATGTCTCAGCAGACTGTGGAGTGTCCCAGCAGAGTGGTCTTCTTCTATATGTCTCAGCAGACTGTGGAGTGTCCCAACAGAGTGGTCTTCTTCTATATATCTCAGCAGACTGTGGAGTGTCCCAACAGAGTGGTCTTCTATATGTCTCAGCAGACTGTGGAGTGTCCCAACAGAGTGGTCTTCTATATGTCTCAGCAGACTGTGGAGTGTCCTAACAGAGTGGTCTTCTTCTATATGTCTCAGCAGACTGTGGAGTGTCCCAACAGAGTGGTTCTATATGTCTCAGCAGACTGTGGAGTGTCCCAACAGAGTGGTTCTATATGTCTCAGCAGACTGTGGAGTGTCCCAACAGAGTGGTCTTCTTCTATATGTCTCAGCAGACTGTGGAGTGTCCCAGCAGAGTGGTTCTATATGTCTCAGCAGACTGTGGAGTGTCCCAGCAGAGTGGTCTTCTTCTATATGTCTCAGCAGACTGTGGAGTGTCCCAGCAGAGTGGTTCTATATATCTCAGCAGACTGTGGAGTGTCCCAACAGAGTGGTCTTCTTCTAAATGTCTCAGCAGACTGTGGAGTGTCCCAACAGAGTGGTTCTATATGTCTCAGCAGACTGTGGAGTGTCCCAACAGAGTGGTCTTCTTCTATATGTCTCAGCAGACTGTGGAGTGTCCCAACAGAGTGGTCTTCTTCTATATGTCTCAGCAGACTGTGGAGTGTCCCAACAGAGTGGTCTTCTTCTATATGTCTCAGAAGACTGTGGAGTGTCCCAGCAGATTGGTTCTATATGTCTCAGCAGACTGTGGAGTGTCCCAACAGAGTGGTTCTATATGTCTCAGCAGACTGTGGAGTGTCCCAACAGAGTGGTCTTCTTCTAAATGTCTCAGCAGACTGTGGAGTGTCCCAGCAGATTGGTTCTATATGTCTCAGCAGACTGTGGTGTGTCCCAACAGAGTGGTTCTATATGTCTCAGCAGACTGTGGAGTGTCCCAGCAGAGTGGTTCTATATGTCTCAGCAGACTGTGGAGTGTCCCAACAGAGTGGTCTTCTTCTAAATGTCTCAGAAGACTGTGGAGTGTCCCAGCAGATTGGTTCTATATGTCTCAGCAGACTGTGGTGTGTCCCAACAGAGTGGTTCTATATGTCTCAGCAGACTGTGGAGTGTCCCAGCAGAGTGGTTATATATGTCTCAGCAGACTGTGGAGTGTCCCAACAGAGTGGTCTTCTTCTATATGTCTCAGCAGACTGTGGAGTGTCCCAACAGAGTGGTCTTCTTCTATATGTCTCAGCAGACTGTGGAGTGTCCCAACAGAGTGGTCTTCTTCTATATGTCTCAGCAGACTGTGGAGTGTCCCAACAGAGTGGTTCTATATGTCTCAGCAGACTGTGGAGTGTCCCAACAGAGTGGTTCTATATGTCTCAGCAGACTGTGGAGTGTCCCAACAGAGTGGTCTTCTTCTATATGTCTCAGCAGACTGTGGTGTGTCCCAACAGAGTGGTTCTATATGTCTCAGCAGACTGTGGAGTGTCCCAGCAGAGTGGTTATATATGTCTCAGCAGACTGTGGAGTGTCCCAACAGAGTGGTCTTCTTCTATATGTCTCAGCAGACTGTGGAGTGTCCCAACAGAGTGGTCTTCTTCTATATGTCTCAGCAGATGTCCCAACAGAGTGGTCTTCTTCTATATGTCTCAGCAGACTGTGGAGTGTCCCAACAGAGTGGTTCTATATGTCTCAGCAGACTGTGGAGTGTCCCAACAGAGTGGTCTTCTTCTATATGTCTCAGCAGACTGTGGAGTGTCCCAACAGAGTGGTCTTCTTCTATATGTCTCAGCAGACTGTGGAGTGTCCCAACAGAGTGGTCTTCTTCTATATGTCTCAGCAGACTGTGGAGTGTCCCAACAGAGTGGTTCTATATGTCTCAGCAGACTGTGGTGTGTCCCAACAGAGTGGTTCTATATGTCTCAGCAGACTGTGGAGTGTCCCAACAGAGTGGTCTTCTTCTATATGTCTCAGCAGACTGTGGAGTGTCCCAACAGAGTGGTCTTCTTCTATATGTCTCAGCAGACTGTGGAGTGTCCCAACAGAGTGGTTCTATATGTCTCAGCAGACTGTGGAGTGTCCCAGCAGAGTGGTTCCATATGTCTCAGCAGACTGTGGAGTGTCCCAACAGAGTGGTTCTATATGTCTCAGCAGACTGTGGAGTGTCCCAACAGAGTGGTCTTCTTCTATATGTCTCAGCAGACTGTGGAGTGTCCCAACAGAGTGGTTCTATATGTCTCAGCAGACTGTGGAGTGTCCCAACAGAGTGGTTCTATATGTCTCAGCAGACTGTGGAGTGTCCCAACAGAGTGGTCTTCTTCTATATGTCTCAGCAGACTGTGGAGTGTCCCAGCAGAGTGGTTCTATATGTCTCAGCAGACTGTGGAGTGTCCCAGCAGAGTGGTCCTGAGTTTCCCAGTTGAAATACCCTAGCTGTATATCTGACTGGTTGTATTTTCTCAATATAATGGACCGTTAATGAACAACTAACATAGGGAAGTGTGTGTTCATTCCTGGACATGGGTGGGTCTGTATGGCTGTGTGTGCATGTGCGGCCATCTGTGTGTGTGTGGGCGTCCGTACATCTCTCTTTCTCTCTCTCTCTCTCTGTGTGTGTAAAGGTTGTACTGGTACTAACAGCCAACAGTAGTGAATCCATCCGCCCTCCCCTTCCCCCTGTCCATGGAATCTTACTCATTGTGATAGAAAAAGACAAATGAATTCTAGATCAGCATTCCTCTGTGACACTTTGTGAATTCAGGCCCAGAAGTCTTGTATTAGTTCATCTCCCTGAGCTAATGTTGCCTTAGATCAAATATACTCTTATAGGGCTACAACGACCCAGGTTCAAACCCAGTCAAAAGCCTACATTACGACATTACAGTGAGTGGGGTAAACATAGAGATCCTATAGTGTAATCCTATGGGTGTAAATACATTTTGGGCTCCTGAGTGGCTCGGCGGTCTAAGGCACTGCATTTCAGTGCTGGAGGCATCACTACAGACCCTGGTTTGATCCCGGGTATCACAACCAGCCGTGATCGGGAGTCACACAATTGGCCCAGCGTCGTCTGGGGTTAGGGAGTGTTTGGCCATCATTGTAAAATAAGATTTTGTTCTTAACTGACTTGCCTAGTTAAATAAAGGTTAAATATTATTATAATATATTTTTTACATCTATCCCTGGATGTCCACTCTTAGGCTGCGTTGACACAGGCAGCCCAATTCTGATATTCTTTCCACTAATTGGTCTTACCAATCACATCAGATATTTTCAAATCAGATCTTGTTCAGAGCTGATTGGACAAAATACCAATTAGTGGGGGGAAAAAAGTTCAGAATTGGGCTGCCTGTGTAAATGCAGCATTAAATGTCCAGCTTCTAACAGGCAGACTAAAACAGGTGTCTGTAATATTCGTCCCTCAACCCAGAATCCTGCTCTGTAGTTTTATGTGAGTTTTAACAGTGGCCTGGTAACGTTTAGAGTTATTTCTGAAAATGAGTCCAGTGTATTAGGATGGATCTGGCCTGACAGCGCGCGTGTGTGTGTCTGTCTGTTCAGAGAAACGACCAGATGAATCTACCGTCTGTTTCTAGAGAAATATTTAGAAAAGGGATGTTAGGCGAGACTCTCTCTCTCACACAGCACCGTTAATAATTACATATCGTTTTTATTTTCGAGTGTTTGTGTGTGGTGACTGTATGCGAGTAACGCTGTAGGAGTAAAGCTAGTCAGTATCGCCACCTGCTGTCAGGAACAAGAACAGCAGAGGTGAGAATTAGTAAGAGATTATCAACGAGGGGCTATTCAAAATAATGAACGATTTGTTTATTTTTATTTCACATTTATTTAAACAGGTAGGCAAGTTGAGAACAAGTTATCATTTGCAACTGCGACCTGGCCAAGATAAAGCAAAGCAGTTCGACACATACAACAACACAGAGTTACACATGGAGTAAAACAAACATACAGTCAATAATACAATAGAAAATATATAACAAAAAGTCTATATACAGTGAGTGCAAATGAGGTAAGATAAGGCAATAAATAGGCCGTGGTGGCGAAGTAATTACAATATAGCAATTAAACACTGGAATGGTAGATGTGCAGAAGATGAATGTGCAAGTAGAGATACTGGGGTGCAAAGGAGCAAGATAAATAAGAGATGTGTGTCCCACGACGTGCTAGCGGAGGGGAACTGACCTTCCACGGAGTTACATCCTTTTCCAGAGAACACATCGAGCCCAGAGTTGATGATCCCTTTAATACCATGGCTGTAATTAAACACATTTGCCGCAAGATATGTGTTCATTTACCGGTAGAAATGTGTTCAACATCCACTGAAGTAGCTAGCAAGTTTACTAGATAGCTACAGTAGATGCATTGGTAACCAAACAAACAGACGTACTAGTTTAGCTAACTAAACCACCCGTCCTAGTTTACCAGTATGAACATCGAATTCAACAATTCCAATAATGTTTTAAATTCGACTTTTGCTTTTAAAAAGCAGCTTCAACATAGAACATGGAAGAATGAACTATAGTCATTGAATTCTACCATGCAAACATACCGTGCGTTAAGCAATAAGGCCAGAGGAGGTGTGGTATATGGTCAATATACCACGGCTAAGGGCTGTTCTTATGCATCACGCAACGCGGAGCGCCTGGACACAACCCTTAGTCGTGGTATATTGGCCAGAGGAGGTGTGGTATATGGTCAATATACCACGGCTAAGGGCTGTTCTTATGCATCACGTAACGCGGAGCGCCTGGACACAGCCCTTAGTCGTGGTATATTGGCCAGAGGAGGTGTGGTATATGGTCAATATACCACGGCTAAGGGCTGTTCTTATGCATCACGCAACGCGGAGCGCCTGGACACATCCCTTAGTCGTGGTATATTGGCCAGAGGAGGTGTGGTATATGGTCAATATACCACGGCTAAGGGCTGTTCTTATGCATCACGCAACGCGGAGCGCCTGGACACAGCCCTTAGTCGTGGTATATTGGCCAGAGGAGGTGTGGTATATGGTCAATATACCACGGCTAAGGGCTGTTCTTATGCATCACGCAACGCGGAGCGCCTGGACACAGCCCTTAGTCGTGGTATATTGGCCAGAGGAGCCGTATTGCTTTTATAAACTGGTTAGCAACGTAATTAGAGCAGTAAAACTAAACGTTTTGTCATACGGCAGGGTATGGTGGCAGGGTAGCCTAGTGGTTAGAGCGTGGGACTAGTAACCCGAGCTGACAAGGTACAAATCTGTCGTTTTGCCCCTGAACAGGCAGTTAACTCACTGTTCCTAGGTCGTCATTGAAAATAAGAATTTGTTCTTAACTAACTTGCCTAGTTAAATAAAGGTAAAATAAAAAAATACCCGCGGTATACGTTCTGATATGCCATGACGTTCAGCCAATCAGAATTAAGGGCTCAAACCACACAGTTTCTAACAGTATATAACCAACAGGGGTCAGGAGAGGCTAAGGGAGGCCCAGTAGGCTGACTGGAGAGAGAGAAGCGTTTAAGATATAACATGTATAAATGCTTAATGAACTTAGTTAAACTGTCGGACCCCATCAGAACCCAAACTACAAGCTTGTTTTACTCCAATGTTTGTAAACAAACATGTAAACAAACACCGTAGCCTCAAAACACGGTTAAAAATATATAATTGAAGGTCAATCCTTGCATCCAAAGCATGTTCTATTAATTTTCGAGTGGTTACATTTCTCTAGCCCCACATCCCTAAACGTTTTACCAAACCAGTGGTTACATTTCTCTAGCCCCACATCCCTAAACGTTTTACCAAACCAGTGGTTACATTTCTCTAGCCCCACATCCCTAAACGTTTTACCAAACCAGTGGTTACATTTTTCTAGCCCCACATCCCTAAACGTTTTACCAAACCAGTGGTTACATTTCTCTAGCCCCCCATCCCTAAACGTTTTACCAAACCAGTGGTTACATTTCTCTAGCCCCACATCCCTAAACATTTTACCAAACCAGTGGTTACATTTCTCTAGCCCCCCATCCCTAAACGTTTTACCAAACCAGTGGTTACATTTCTCTAGCCCCACATCCCTAAACTGTTTACCAAACCAGTGGTTACATTTCTCTAGCCCCACATCCCTAAACATTTTACCAAACCAGTGGTTACATTTCTCTAGCCCCACATCCCTAAACGTTTTACCAAACCAGTGGTTACATTTCTCTAGCCCCACATCCCTAAACTGTTTACCAAACCAGTGGTTACATTTCTCTAGCCCCACATCCCTAAACGTTTTACCAAACCAGTGGTTACATTTCTCTAGCCCCACATCCCTAAACTGTTTACCAAACCAGTGGTTACATTTCTCTAGCCCCACATCCCTAAACGTTTTACCAAACCAGTGGTTACATTTCTCTAGCCCCACATCCCTAAACGTTTTACCAAACCAGTGGTTACATTTCTCTAGCCCCCCCATCCCTAAACGTTTTACCAAACCAGTGGTTACATTTCTCTAGCCCCACATCCCTAAACGTTTTACCAAACCAGTGGTTACATTTCTCTAGCCCCACATCCCTAAACTGTTTACCAAACCAGTGGTTACATTTCTCTAGCCCCACATCCCTAAACGTTTTACCAAACCAGTGGTTACATTTCTCTAGCCCCACATCCCTAAACGTTTTACCAAACCAGTGGTTACATTTCTCTAGCCCCACATCCCTAAACGTTTTACCAAACCAGTGGTTACATTTCTCTAGCTCCACATCCCTAAACTGTTTACCAAACCAGTGGTTACATTTCTCTAGCCCCCCATCCCTAAACGTTTTACCAAACCAGTGGTTACATTTCTCTAGCCCCACATCCCTAAACGTTTTACCAAACCAGTGGTTACATTTCTCTAGCCCCACATCCCTAAACGTTTTACCAAACCAGTGGTTACATTTCTCTAGCCCCACATCCCTAAACGTTTTACCAAACCAGTGGTTACATTTCTCTAGCCCCACATCCCTAAACGTTTTACCAAACCAGTGGTTACATTTCTCTAGCCCCCCCATCCCTAAACGTTTTACCAAACCAGTGGTTACATTTCTCTAGCCCCACATCCCTAAACGTTTTACCAAACCAGTGGTTACATTTCTCTAGCCCCACATCCCTAAACGTTTTACCAAACCAGTGGTTACATTTCTCTAGCCCCACATCCCTAAACGTTTTACCAAACCAGTGGTTACATTTCTCTAGCCCCACATCCCTAAACGTTTTACCAAACCAGTGGTTACATTTCTCTAGCCCCACATCCCTAAACGTTTTACCAAACCAGTGGTTACATTTCTCTAGCCCCACATCCCTAAACGTTTTACCAAACCAGTGGTTACATTTCTCTAGCCCCCACATCCCTAAACGTTTTACCAAACCAGTGGTTACATTTCTCTAGCCCCACATCCCTAAACTGTTTACCAAACCAGTGGTTACATTTCTCTAGCCCCACATCCCTAAACGTTTTACCAAACCAGTGGTTACATTTCTCTAGCCCCACATCCCTAAACGTTTTACCAAACCAGTGGTTACATTTCTCTAGCCCCCCCATCCCTAAACGTTTTACCAAACCAGTGGTTACATTTCTCTAGCCCCACATCCCTAAACGTTTTACCAAACCAGTGGTTACATTTCTCTAGCCCCACATCCCTAAACTGTTTACCAAACCAGTGGTTACATTTCTCTAGCCCCACATCCCTAAACGTTTTACCAAACCAGTGGTTACATTTCTCTAGCCCCACATCCCTAAACGTTTTACCAAACCAGTGGTTACATTTCTCTAGCCCCACATCCCTAAACGTTTTACCAAACCAGTGGTTACATTTCTCTAGCCCCACATCCCTAAACTGTTTACCAAACCAGTGGTTACATTTCTCTAGCCCCCATCCCTAAACGTTTTACCAAACCAGTGGTTACATTTCTCTAGCCCCACATCCCTAAACGTTTTACCAAACCAGTGGTTACATTTCTCTAGCCCCACATCCCTAAACGTTTTACCAAACCAGTGGTTACATTTCTCTAGCCCCACATCCCTAAACGTTTTACCAAACCAGTGGTTACATTTCTCTAGCCCCACATCCCTAAACGTTTTACCAAACCAGTGGTTACATTTCTCTAGCCCCCATCCCTAAACGTTTTACCAAACCAGTGGTTACATTTCTCTAGCCCCACATCCCTAAACGTTTTACCAAACCAGTGGTTACATTTCTCTAGCCCCACATCCCTAAACGTTTTACCAAACCAGTGGTTACATTTCTCTAGCCCCACATCCCTAAACGTTTTACCAAACCAGTGGTTACATTTCTCTAGCCCCACATCCCTAAACGTTTTACCAAACCAGTGGTTACATTTCTCTAGCCCCACATCCCTAAACGTTTTACCAAACCAGTGGTTACATTTCTCTAGCCCCACATCCCTAAACGTTTTACCAAACCAGTGGTTACATTTCTCTAGCCCCACATCCCTAAACTGTTTACCAAACCAGTGGTTACATTTCTCTAGCCCCCCATCCCTAAACGTTTTACCAAACCAGTGGTTACATTTCTCTAGCCCCCCCATCCCTAAACGTTTTACCAAACCAGTGGTTACATTTCTCTAGCCCCATCCCTAAACGTTTTACCAAACCAGTGGTTACATTTCTCTAGCCCCACATCCCTAAACGTTTTACCAAACCAGTGGTTACATTTCTCTAGCCCCCCCATCCCTAAACGTTTTACCAAACCAGTGGTTACATTTCTCTAGCCCCCCCATCCCTAAACGTTTTACCAAACCAGTGGTTACATTTCTCTAGCCCCACATCCCTAAACGTTTTACCAAACCAGTGGTTACATTTCTCTAGCCCCACATCCCTAAACGTTTTACCAAACCAGTGGTTACATTTCTCTAGCCCCCCATCCCTAAACGTTTTACCAAACCAGTGGTTACATTTCTCTAGCCCCCCCATCCCTAAACGTTTTACCAAACCAGTGGTTACATTTCTCTAGCCCCACATCCCTAAACGTTTTACCAAACCAGTGGTTACATTTCTCTAGCCCCACATCCCTAAACTGTTTACCAAACCAGTGGTTACATTTCTCTAGCCCCCCATCCCTAAACGTTTTACCAAACCAGTGGTTACATTTCTCTAGCCCCACATCCCTAAACGTTTTACCAAACCAGTGGTTACATTTCTCTAGCCCCACATCCCTAAACGTTTTACCAAACCAGTGGTTACATTTCTCTAGCCCCCCATCCCTAAACGTTTTACCAAACCAGTGGTTACATTTCTCTAGCCCCACATCCCTAAACGTTTTACCAAACCAGTGGTTACATTTCTCTAGCCCCACATCCCTAAACGTTTTACCAAACCAGTGGTTACATTTCTCTAGCCCCACATCCCTAAACGTTTTACCAAACCAGTGGTTACATTTCTCTAGCCCCCATCCCTAAACGTTTTACCAAACCAGTGGTTACATTTCTCTAGCCCCCATCCCTAAACGTTTTACCAAACCAGTGGTTACATTTCTCTAGCCCCACATCCCTAAACGTTTTACCAAACCAGTGGTTACATTTCTCTAGCCCCACATCCCTAAACGTTTTACCAAACCAGTGGTTACATTTCTCTAGCCCCCATCCCTAAACGTTTTACCAAACCAGTGGTTACATTTCTCTAGCCCCACATCCCTAAACTGTTTACCAAACCAGTGGTTACATTTCTCTAGCCCCCCATCCCTAAACGTTTTACCAAACCAGTGGTTACATTTCTCTAGCCCCACATCCCTAAACGTTTTACCAAACCAGTGGTTACATTTCTCTAGCCCCACATCCCTAAACGTTTTACCAAACCAGTGGTTACATTTCTCTAGCCCCCATCCCTAAACGTTTTACCAAACCAGTGGTTACATTTCTCTAGCCCCACATCCCTAAACGTTTTACCAAACCAGTGGTTACATTTCTCTAGCCCCACATCCCTAAACGTTTTACCAAACCAGTGGTTACATTTCTCTAGCCCCACATCCCTAAACGTTTTACCAAACCAGTGGTTACATTTCTCTAGCCCCACATCCCTAAACGTTTTACCAAACCAGTGGTTACATTTCTCTAGCCCCCATCCCTAAACGTTTTACCAAACCAGTGGTTACATTTCTCTAGCCCCACATCCCTAAACGTTTTACCAAACCAGTGGTTACATTTCTCTAGCCCCACATCCCTAAACGTTTTACCAAACCAGTGGTTACATTTCTCTAGCCCCACATCCCTAAACGTTTTACCAAACCAGTGGTTACATTTCTCTAGCCCCCATCCCTAAACGTTTTACCAAACCAGTGGTTACATTTCTCTAGCCCCCATCCCTAAACGTTTTACCAAACCAGTGGTTACATTTCTCTAGCCCCACATCCCTAAACGTTTTACCAAACCAGTGGTTACATTTCTCTAGCCCCACATCCCTAAACGTTTTACCAAACCAGTGGTTACATTTCTCTAGCCCCCATCCCTAAACGTTTTACCAAACCAGTGGTTACATTTCTCTAGCCCCACATCCCTAAACTGTTTACCAAACCAGTGGTTACATTTCTCTAGCCCCCCATCCCTAAACGTTTTACCAAACCAGTGGTTACATTTCTCTAGCCCCACATCCCTAAACGTTTTACCAAACCAGTGGTTACATTTCTCTAGCCCCACATCCCTAAACGTTTTACCAAACCAGTGGTTACATTTCTCTAGCCCCCCATCCCTAAACGTTTTACCAAACCAGTGGTTACATTTCTCTAGCCCCACATCCCTAAACGTTTTACCAAACCAGTGGTTACATTTCTCTAGCCCCACATCCCTAAACGTTTTACCAAACCAGTGGTTACATTTCTCTAGCCCCACATCCCTAAACGTTTTACCAAACCAGTGGTTACATTTCTCTAGCCCCCCATCCCTAAACGTTTTACCAAACCAGTGGTTACATTTCTCTAGCCCCCCCATCCCTAAACGTTTTACCAAACCAGTGGTTACATTTCTCTAGCCCCACATCCCTAAACGTTTTACCAAACCAGTGGTTACATTTCTCTAGCCCCACATCCCTAAACGTTTTACCAAACCAGTGGTTACATTTCTCTAGCCCCCCATCCCTAAACGTTTTACCAAACCAGTGGTTACATTTCTCTAGCCCCACATCCCTAAACGTTTTACCAAACCAGTGGTTACATTTCTCTAGCCCCCCCATCCCTAAACGTTTTACCAAACCAGTGGTTACATTTCTCTAGCCCCCATCCCTAAACGTTTTACCAAACCAGTGGTTACATTTCTCTAGCCCCCCATCCCTAAACGTTTTACCAAACCAGTGGTTACATTTCTCTAGCCCCCCATCCCTAAACGTTTTACCAAACCAGTGGTTACATTTCTCTAGCCCCCATCCCTAAACGTTTTACCAAACCAGTGGTTACATTTCTCTAGCCCCCCATCCCTAAACGTTTTACCAAACCAGTGGTTACATTTCTCTAGCCCCCCCATCCCTAAACGTTTTACCAAACCAGTGGTTACATTTCTCTAGCCCCCCATCCCTAAACGTTTTACCAAACCAGTGGTTACATTTCTCTAGCCCCCCATCCCTAAACGTTTTACCAAACCAGTGGTTACATTTCTCTAGCCCCCATCCCTAAACGTTTTACCAAACCAGTGGTTACATTTCTCTAGCCCCCCATCCCTAAACGCTTTACCAAACCAGTGGTTACATTTCTCTAGCCCCCCATCCCTAAACGTTTTACCAAACCAGTGGTTACATTTCTCTAGCCCCCCATCCCTAAACGTTTTACCAAACCAGTGGTTACATTTCTCTAGCCCCCATCCCTAAACGTTTTACCAAACCAGTGGTTACATTTCTCTAGCCCCCCCATCCCTAAACGTTTTACCAAACCAGTGGTTACATTTCTCTAGCCCCACATCCCTAAACGTTTTACCAAACCAGTGGTTACATTTCTCTAGCCCCACATCCCTAAACGTTTTACCAAACCAGTGGTGGCTGTCCGCCTTGTTGTCGTTTCAACAGCAGATTGTTTCTTTAAAAATCATCCTCCAAATCTGAATTTATTGATGATGACAACAATGTCATTTAATATTTATAATACCACTGATGATTTTAGATGGGAGAAGAAGATTATCTCTGAGAGATTTAAGGAGCAGCTTTACTTATGGATAGTGACAACAATTATTGAATATTATCAATAAAGTGGAATGGATTCAAAACATGTGTTCTTGTGAAGTGTGATGTATGTGGCTCTGTGAGTAGTTTTGTGTGAAACCTGAAGACTAGGCTTTAGCTCGGCAGGCTAACAGAGACACGCAGGACATCCAGGGTTTCTCGTCAGTCATAAAGTCCATAAAGGATATTGTTTGAATGATTAAGCAGGGACCTGTGTGTGTGTGTGTGTGTGTGTGTGTGTGTGTGTGTGTGTGTGTGTGTGTGTGTGTGTGTGTGTAAAATTGCACACTTTATTGCTTTGCAGGGACAAAGTCCCAAAACCCCGTTTTATCAGAAAACATTCATAGTGAAAGTTAGAAAAGAACAAGCCACGGAAAGCAAGAGCAAGTGACACAATTCTGTCAGATAAAATTAGGAGGCTTCTCTCAGGTATGTATGTGATCAGTGATTGGACAGTTACAGTAGCTGTAGGTTGTTTTGTGAGCATTCTCCTTTCTGGTTCAATGAAAAGTGAACCTCTTCAGAGGTTTAACAGCAGATTGATTTATCTGGCAGTTCTTTTCTTATTGATCATAATGTGATTGTTCACAAATATGTTTCAGTTAATCAAAATAGAAAACACGTCAGATAACATACTGTATGTTTGTGACTATTACTACAATTTCTTAGTAATGTTATAGTTTATAATAGGTGTGTCTGTATCATGTCTCTTAATGTTATAGTGTATAATAGGTGTGTCTGTATCATGTCTCTTCATGTTATAGTGTATAATAGGTGTGTCTGTATCATGTCTCTTCATGTTATAGTTTATAATAGGTGTGTCTGTATCATGTCTCTTCATGTTATAGTTTATAATAGGTGTGTCTGTATCATGTCTCTTCATGTTATAGTTTATAATAGGTGTGTCTGTATCATGTCTCTTAGTAATGTTATAGTTTATAATAGGTGTGTCTGTATCATGTCTCTTAGTAATGTTATAGTTTATAATAGGTGTGTCTGTATCATGTCTCTTAGTAATGTTATAGTTTATAATAGGTGTGTCTGTATCATGTCTCTTCATGTTATAGTTTATAATAGGTGTGTCTGTATCATGTCTCTTAGTAATGTTATAGTGTATAATAGGTGTGTCTGTATCATGTCTCTTAATGTTATAGTTTATAATAGGTGTGTCTGTATCATGTCTCTTAGTAATGTTATAGTTTATAATAGGTGTGTCTGTATCATGTCTCTTAGTAATGTTATAGTTTATAATAGGTGTGTCTGTATCATGTCTCTTAGTAATGTTATAGTTTATAATAGGTGTGTCTGTATCATGTCTCTTCATGTTATAGTTTATAATAGGTGTGTCTGTATCATGTCTCTTAGTAATGTTATAGTGTATAATAGGTGTGTCTGTATCATGTCTCTTCATGTTATAGTTTATAATAGGTGTGTCTGTATCATGTCTCTTAGTAATGTTATAGTTTATAATAGGTGTGTCTGTATCATGTCTCTTAATGTTATAGTGTATAATAGGTGTGTCTGTATCATGTCTCTTAGTAATGTTATAGTTTATAATAGGTGTGTCTGTATCATGTCTCTTAATGTTATAGTGTATAATAGGTGTGTCTGTATCATGTCTCTTAGTAATGTTATAGTGTATAATAGGTGTGTCTGTATCATGTCTCTTAGTAATGTTATAGTTTATAATAGGTGTGTCTGTATCATGTCTCTTAATGTTATAGTGTATAATAGGTGTGTCTGTATCATGTCTCTTAGTAATGTTATAGTGTATAATAGGTGTGTCTGTATCATGTCTCTTAATGTTATAGTTTATAATAGGTGTGTCTGTATCATGTCTCTTAGTAATGTTATAGTGTATAATAGGTGTGTCTGTATCATGTCTCTTAATGTTATAGTTTATAATAGGTGTGTCTGTATCATGTCTCTTAATGTTATAGTGTATAATAGGTGTGACTGTATCATGTCTCTTAATGTTATAGTTTATAATAGGTGTGTCTGTATCATGTCTCTTAGTAATGTTATAGTTTATAATAGGTGTGTCTGTATCATGTCTCTTAATGTTATAGTGTATAATAGGTGTCTGTATCATGTCTCTTAGTAATGTTATAGTTTATAATAGGTGTGTCTGTATCATGTCTCTTAGTAATGTTATAGTGTATAATAGGTGTGTCTGTATCATGTCTCTTAGTAATGTTATAGTTTATAATAGGTGTGTCTGTATCATGTCTCTTAGTAATGTTATAGTTTATAATAGGTGTGTCTGTACCATGTCTCTTCATGTTATAGTTTATAATAGGTGTGTCTGTATCATGTATCTTAGTAATGTTATAGTTTATAATAGGTGTGTCTGTACCATGTCTCTTCATGTTATAGTTTATAATAGGTGTGTCTGTATCATGTCTCTTAGTAATGTTATAGTTTATAATAGGTGTGTCTGTATCATGTCTCTTCATGTTATAGTTTATAATAGGTGTGTCTGTATCATGTCTCTTAATGTTATAGTTTATAATAGGTGTGTCTGTATCATGTCTCTTAGTAATGTTATAGTTTATAATAGGTGTGTCTGTATCATCTCTCTTCATGTTATAGTTTATAATAGGTGTGTCTGTATCATGTCTCTTAATGTTATAGTGTATAATAGGTGTGTCTGTATCATGTCTCTTCATGTTATAGTGTATAATAGGTGTCTGTATCATGTCTCTTAGTAATGTTATAGTTTATAATAGGTGTGTCATGTCCTAGGAGGCTGGTGCTGCAGTGACTCTGTGTTGTTGGTCTGGTGTTATCTCCATTCACAGGGTCTAAAGGTTCCACATTGTTATAGGGTCTATGACAGTTACAAATAATGGTATAATTATGCAGTCAATTTCTTATAATTGGTCCCAATAGCTCTTTCTCAGATCTACATTCAGTTAGATGTGTTGAAGAAGGGTTTCATTGATCTATTTTATACTAATTCTTTAGTCTGTGTATATTTTTTCACCTTTCAACCCTTATTGGTGGGTCGCGACTCAACAGACTCCTCAGTTGGTGGGTCGCGACTCAACAGATACCTCAGTTGGTGGGTCGCGACTCAACAGACACCTCAGTTGGTGGGTCACGACTCAACAGACACCTCAGTTGGTGGGTCGCGACTCAACAGATACCTCAGTTGGTGGGTCGCGACTCAACAGACACCGCAGTTGGTGGGTCACGAAGCAAAATATGTGAGACCATATAACAATCTGAAACCTTTCGGTGGTTCATTACGCATCTTGTACTGTCTCTCTGTGTTGTTATAGGACTATAATAGGTGTCTGTGTACTGTCTCTCTGTGTTGTTATAGGACTATAATAGGTGTCTGCGTACCGTCTCTCTGTTGTTATAGGACTATAATAGGTGTCTGTGTACTGTCTCTCTGTGTTGTTATAGGACTATAATAGGTGTCTGTGTACTGTCTCTCTGTGTTGTTATAACAGGTGTCTGTATACTGTCTCTCTGTGTTGTTATAGGACTATAATAGGTGTCTGCGTACTGTCTCTCTGTGTTGTTATAGGACTATAATAGGTGTCTGTGTACTGTCTCTCTGTGTTGTTATAACAGGTGTCTGTATACTGTCTCTCTGTGTTGTTATAGGACTATAATAGGTGTCTGTGTACTGTCTCTCTGTGTTGTTATAATAGGTGTCTGTGTACCGTCTCTCTGTGTTGTTATAATAGGTGTCTGTGTACTGTCTCTCTGTGTTGTTATAGGACTATAATAAGTGTCTGTGTACTGTCTCTCTGTGTTGTTATAATAGGTGTCTGTGTACCGTCTCTCTGTGTTGTTATAATAGGTGTCTGTGTACTGTCTCTCTGTGTTGTTATAGGACTATAATAGGTGTCTGTGTACTGTCTCTCTGTGTTGTTATAATAGGTGTCTGTGTACCGTCTCTCTGTGTTGTTATAATAGGTGTCTGTGTACTGTCTCTCTGTGTTGTTATAGGACTATAATAAGTGTCTGTGTACTGTCTCTCTGTGTTGTTATAGGACTATAATAGGTGTCTGTGTACTGTCTCTCTGTGTTGTTATAATAGGTGTCTGTGTACTGTCTCTCTGTGTTGTTATAATAGGTGTCTGTGTACTGTCTCTCTGTGTTGTTATAATAGGTGTCTGTGTACCGTCTCTCTGTGTTGTTATAGGTCTATAATAGGTGTCTGTGTACTGTCTCTCTGTGTTGTTATAATAGGTGTCTGTGTACTGTCTCTCTGTGTTGTTATAGGACTATAATAGGTGTCTGTGTACTGTCTCTCTGTGTTGTTATAGGACTATAATAGGTGTCTGTGTACTGTCTCTCTGTGTTGTTATAGGACTATAATAGGTGTCTGTATACTGTCTCTCTGTGTTGTTATAGGACTATAAAATAGGTGTCTGTGTACTGTCTCTCTGTGTTGTTATAGGACTATAATAGGTGTCTGTGTACTGTCTCTCTGTGTTGTTATAGGACTATAATAGGTGTCTGTGTACTGTCTCTCTGTGTTGTTATAATAGGTGTCTGAATACTGTCTCTCTGTGTTTTTATAGGACTATAATAGGTGTCTGTGTACTGTCTCTCTGTGTTGTTATAGGACTATAATAGGTGTCTGCGTACTGTCTCTCTGTGTTGTTATAATAGGTGTCTGTGTACTGTCTCTCTGTGTTGTTATAGGACTATAATAGGTGTCTGTGTACTGTCTCTCTGTGTTGTTATAGGACTATAATAGGTGTCTGCGTACTGTCTCTCTGTGTTGTTATAGACTATAATAGGTGTCTGTGTACTGTCTCTCTGTGTTGTTATAGGACTATAATAGGTGTCTGTGTACTGTCTCTCTGTGTTGTTATAATAGGTGTCTGAATACTGTCTCTCTGTGTTTTTATAGGACTATAATAGGTGTCTGTGTACTGTCTCTCTGTGTTGTTATAGGACTATAATAGGTGTCTGTGTACTGTCTCTCTGTGTTGTTATAGGACTATAATAGGTGTCTGTGTACTGTCTCTCTGTGTTGTTATAGGACTATAATAGGTGTCTGCGTACTGTCTCTCTGTGTTGTTATAGACTATAATAGGTGTCTGTGTACTGTCTCTCTGTGTTGTTATAGGACTATAATAGGTGTCTGTGTACTGTCTCTCTGTGTTGTTATAGGACTATAATAGGTGTCTGTGTACTGTCTCTCTGTGTTGTTATAGGACTATAATAGGTGTCTGTGTACTGTCTCTCTGTGTTGTTATAGGACTATAATAGGTGTCTGCGTACTGTCTCTCTGTGTTGTTATAGGACTATAATAGGTATCTGTGTACTGTCTCTCTGTGTTGTTATAATAGGTGTCTGTGTACTGTCTCTCTGTGTTGTTATAATAGGTGTCTGCGTACTGTCTCTCTGTGTTGTTATAATAGGTATCTGTGTACTGTCTCTCTGTGTTGTTATAATAGGTGTCTGCGTACTGTCTCTCTGTGTTGTTATAGGACTATAATACACGTCAGTTAAGAACAAATTCATATTTACAATGACGACTCTCTGATGAGAGTTTCTCTCTTCTGGTTTTCTATTCCCTCCAGTTGTATGTCAGCAACATCAATGAAGAGTGACCGTTCAATGGATTCCCCTCGTTATTTCAAAGAGAGAGAAAAGGTCTCTCAGCCAAAAGCAGAGTAAGACCCTCTATTCTACCTTCCAACACTGATAAACTACAAGGATGCTACTGCTCTACCAGTGTATAATAAAATATTAAAGGATGCTACTGCTTTACCTCATTATAATAAAATATTAAAGGATGATACTGCTTTACCTCATAATAAAATATTAAAGGATGCTACTGCTTTACCTCCATATAATAAAATATTAAAGGATGCTACTGCTTTACCTCATTATAATAAAATATTAAAGGATGCTACTGCTTTACCTCATTATAATAAAATATTAAAGGATGCTACTGCTTTACCTCATTATAATAACATATTAAAGGATGCATATTGTAGTGAAACAGATCAAGGTTATTATATACTGAATAGAAATACAAGCGCAACACACATGTAAAGTGTTGGTCCCATGTTTCATGAGCTGAAATAAAAGACCCAAGAAATGTTCCATATGAACAAAAAGCTTATTTCTCTCAAATGTTGTGCACAGATCCATACAAATTTGAAGGGGTGTCCACATACTTTTTTTAATATACTGTATAGTGTACATTTCTGCAAC
The DNA here is from genome assembly GCF_034236695.1 of Oncorhynchus nerka. NCBI lineage: Eukaryota > Metazoa > Chordata > Actinopteri > Salmoniformes > Salmonidae > Oncorhynchus > Oncorhynchus nerka. The sequence goes on along the minus strand of NW_027039631.1, from coordinate 51,435 downwards.
AACTAGGAGCGTTGAAGTATGACTCTAAACTTTTCTGCTGTTTTGTTCCCGTAGCTACCACGGTTAGCAGAGTGAAGTGCACCCCAGCACATGCGCAGATTCTCTGTGTGATTGTGTGAGACCAAAGTCTTGCATCGTCTCAATGGCCGATTCTGGGCGGATCACTTTTGTCAAGTCTTTCAAAGTGTTTTCCATTCTGGGGATAAAAATTGTCTGACTAAATGTCGAATTGATGAACTTGACAAACAAAATCATGTGATCTAAGATCATGAAGTGTCGACTGCAAGTTTCCGCAGTTGCTCTTCAATTTCATCCTGTTGCATTGTGGGAGGATAATGTAGTTGATAGAATGTGTAGTAAATCTAACAGATGTTTTATTGATCCATGTATTTGATTAGTAGGTCATTCCTTCTTTTCTTTTCCCAATCAATAACCAGAACAGGAGAACCATGTGACATCTGCTCTGAGCGCAAAGCCATGAAGCTTTGTCTGACCTGCTCTGTCTACTACTGTGAGAAACACATGAGGAAGCACTTCATAATACAAGCACTGAGGAGACACATCATGGTGGATGTCACTGAAGAAGTCGTACTACAGAGAAACACCTTGGAGAAGAAGAGGAGAGAGGAGCAGGAGGAAGAGGGAAGGAGACAGGGACAGGAGGAGGGGCTGAGGTGGCAGACGAGGAAGGAGGACTTTAGGGAAGAGGAGAGGGGGCACCAGGAGGCTGCGGAACAACAGTGCAGAGAGAAGGAGAGGAAGAGAGAGATGGAGAAGGAGAGGGAGAGAGAGAGGGAGAGCGAGAGAGAGAGGGAGAAGGAGAGAGAGAGGGAGAGAGAGAGGGAGAAGCAGCAGCTATCGATAGGGGACTCCTATGGCTGTACTGACCAGGTCCAGCCTGAGACATCCAGGGTAGACAGGGCAAAGTCCAAATCCATTCCTGAGCTGGACCATGTGGAGGAACCAGAGATCACAGTGACTAGCAGTGACAGGCTGGGTGAGGCATCGTGGATAAATGGCCAGCAGAACCTGCCCAAGGTGCAGCTGGAGAGGCAGCAGATCCTGCCCAAGGTGCAACTGGAGAGGCAGCAGAACCTGCCCAAGGTGCAGCTGGAGAGGCAGCAGAACCTGCCCAAGGTGCAGCTGGAGAGGCAGCAGATCCTGCCCAAGGTGCAGCTGGAGAGGCAGCAGAACCTGCCCAAGGTGCAGCTGGAGAGGCAGCAGAGCCTGCCCAAGGTGCAGCTGGAGACGCAGCAGATCCTGCCCAAGGTGCAGCTGGAGACGCAGCAGATCCTGCCCAAGGTGCAGCTGGAGAGGCAGCAGATCCTGCCCAAGGTGCAGCTGGAGAGGCAGCAGAGCCTGCCCAAGGTGCAGCTGGAGACGCAGCAGATCCTGCAGATGAAAAAGAAAGTCAGACTACGCAACGACGACAGCTGGATCCGCCAGTGTTCCACCAGCAAGCCTCCTGCCACCGGACCCATCAGGAAAGGCAAGTCTCTCGACAACCTGGACATCTGCTCTTCCTGGCACTCGTCGTGGACACCGGAGAGCACCTCCTCCATCCTCAACTACAGTTGGCCTCACTCTGCCCTCAACAGCTACATCGGCCGGGTCGGAGGTCATTCCGGCTCAGCCACTATGTCCTCTCTCTCCATGAGCTCCCTCAGAGGAGCCGGGGTTGGAAGCAACCAGTCTTCATGGTCCCAGCGCTCTCCCTCACCCTCCTCCTCCTCCTCTTCCCCCTCCCCTTCTACTGGCCCCAAGTCCCAGTCATTCCTATCCGTGCATGAAAGCAGCAGGACAGTGAGTGGCAAGGAAATGTGTACGTTGTGTGACACGGCGCTGGTCGAGGGAGCCGCCATGGTCATCGAGTCCCTGGGGCTCGTTTATCATTTGACGTGTTTCAAATGCATCAACTGTAAGTCCGAGCTGCTGGGCGCATCGGAGGTCGGAGCGGAGGTCAGAATACGGAACCGACGGCTCTTCTGTGACTCCTGCTACGTGATTGAAAAGTGGACAGTCAACCTCCGTGAGAAACGAGTCAAAAGATTTTCAGAAGTAAAAGCAAGATACACCAGCAGTGTTGTTTCCTAAGAGAGCAAATGAAACACAGTGGGCAGAACAAGGAGTTTCAAGTGAAGTTGTATTGTCACATGCACAGGATTAGCAGGTCGAACACAGTACAGGGAAACGTTAACTTGTGAGCTCTTTCCCAACGATGCACAACGAAGCCAGTGAGAAAGAAATAACAACCGGACATGAAAGAAGAAACATGAGGATGCTGTTATATACAGGTCTGATATACAGGTCTGATATACAGGTCGTCTTATATACAGGTCTGATATACAGGTCGTCTTATATACAGGTCTGATATACAGGTCTGGTATACAGGTCGTCTTATATACAGGTCTGATATACAGGTCGTCTTATATACAGGTCTGATATACAGGTCTGGTATACAGGTCGTCTTATATACAAGTCTGATATACAGGTCTGGTATACAGGTCGTCTTATATACAAGTCTGATATACAGGTCTGATATACAGGTCTGATATACAGGTCTGATATACAGGTCTGATATACAAGTCTGATATACAGGTCTGATATACAGGTCTGGTATACAGGTCTGGTATACAGGTCTGATATACAGGTCTGATATACAGGTCTGATATACAGGTCTGGTATACAGGTCTGATATACAGGTCTGATATACAGGTCTGATATACAGGTCTGATATACAGGTCTGATATACAGGTCTGGTATACAGGTCTGGTATACAGGTCTGATATACAGGTCTGATATACAGGTCTGATATACAGGTCATCTGATATACAGGTCATCTGATATACAGGTCTGATATACAGGTCTAATATACAGGTCATCTGATATACAGGTCTGATATACAGGTCTAATATACAGGTCATCTGATATACAGGTCTGATATACAGGTCTGATATACAGGTCTAATATACAGGTCTGATATACAGGTCTAATATACAGGTCTGATATACAGGTCTGATATACAGGTCTGGTATACAGGTCTGATATACAGGTCTGATATACAGGTCTGGTATACAGGTCTGATATACAGGTCTGATATACAGGTCTGATATACAGGTCTGATATACAGGTCTAATATACAGGTCTGATATACAGGTCTGATATACAGGTCTGGTATACAGGTCTAATATACAGGTCTGATATACAGGTCTGGTATACAGGTCTGGTATACAGGTCTGGTATACAGGTCTGATATACAGGTCTGGTATACAGGTCTGATATACAGGTTTGATATACAGGTCTGGTATACAGGTCTGATATACAGGTCTGGTATACAGGTCTGATATACAGGTCTGGTATACAGGTCATCTGATATACAGGTCTGATATACAGGTCTGATATACAGGTCTGATATACAGGTCTGGTATACAGGTCTAATATACAGGTCTGATATACAGGTCTGGTATACAGGTCTGGTATACAGGTCTAATATACAGGTCTGGTATACAGGTCTGGTATACAGGTCTGGTATACAGGTCTAATATACAGGTCTGGTATACAGGTCTGGTATACAGGTCTGGTATACAGGTCTAATATACAGGTCTGGTATACAGGTCTGGTATACAGGTCTAATATACAGGTCTGATATACAGGTCTGGTATACAGGTCTAATATACAGGTCTGATATACAGGTCTGGTATACAGGTCTAATATACAGGTCTGATATACAGGTCTGGTATACAGGTCTAATATACAGGTCTGGTATACAGGTCTACTATATAGGTCTAATATACAGGTCTAATATACAGGTCTGATATACAGGTCTGATATACAGGTCTGATATACAGGTCTGATATACAGGTCTAATATACAGGTCTAATATACAGGTCTGATATACAGGTCTGATATACAGGTCTAATATACAGGTCTGATATACAGGTCTGGTATACAGGTCTGATATACAGGTCTGATATACAGGTCTGATATACAGGTCTGATATACAGGTCTGGTATACAGGTCTGGTATACAGGTCTAATATACAGGTCTGATATACAGGTCTGATATACAGGTCTGATATACAGGTCTAATATACAGGTCTGATATACAGGTCTGGTATACAGGTCTGGTATACAGGTCTAATATACAGGTCTGGTATACAGGTCTACTATATAGGTCTAATATACAGGTCTAATATACAGGTCTGATATACAGGTCTGATATACAGGTCTGATATACAGGTCTGATATACAGGTCTAATATACAGGTCTAATATACAGGTCTGATATACAGGTCTGATATACAGGTCTAATATACAGGTCTGATATACAGGTCTGGTATACAGGTCTGATATACAGGTCTGATATACAGGTCTGATATACAGGTCTGATATACAGGTCTGGTATACAGGTCTGGTATACAGGTCTAATATACAGGTCTGATATACAGGTCTGATATACAGGTCTAATATACAGGTCTAATATACAGGTCTAATATACAGGTCTAATATACAGGTCTGATATACAGGTCTAATATACAGGTCTGATATACAGGTCTGGTATACAGGTCTGGTATACAGGTCTAATATACAGGTCTGGTATACAGGTCTACTATATAGGTCTAATATACAGGTCTAATATACAGGTCTGATATACAGGTCTGATATACAGGTCTGATATACAGGTCTGATATACAGGTCTAATATACAGGTCTAATATACAGGTCTGATATACAGGTCTGATATACAGGTCTAATATACAGGTCTGATATACAGGTCTGGTATACAGGTCTGATATACAGGTCTGATATACAGGTCTGATATACAGGTCTGATATACAGGTCTGGTATACAGGTCTGGTATACAGGTCTAATATACAGGTCTGATATACAGGTCTGATATACAGGTCTAATATACAGGTCTAATATACAGGTCTAATATACAGGTCTAATATACAGGTCTGATATACAGGTCTGATATACAGGTCTAATATACAGGTCTGATATACAGGTCTAATATACAGGTCTGATATACAGGTCTGATATACAGGTCTGATATACAGGTCTAATATACAGGTCTGATATACAGGTCTAATATACAGGTCTGATATACAGGTCTGATATACAGGTCTGATATACAGGTCTGATATACAGGTCTAATATACAGGTCTGATATACAGGTCTGATATACAGGTCTAATATACAGGTCTAATATACAGGTCTGATATACAGGTCTGATATACAGGTCTAATATACAGGTCTGATATACAGGTCTGATATACAGGTCTGGTATACAGGTCTGATATACAGGTCTGGTATACAGGTCTAATATACAGGTCTGATATACAGGTCTGATATACAGGTCTAATATACAGGTCTGGTATACAGGTCTGGTATACAGGTCTGGTATACAGGTCTAATATACAGGTCTGATATACAGGTTTGGTATACAGGTCTGATATACAGGTCTGATATACAGGTCTGATATACAGGTCTAATATACAGGTCTGATATACAGGTCTGATATACAGGTCTAATATACAGGTCTGGTATACAGGTCTGATATACAGGTCTGGTATACAGGTCTGATATACAGGTCTGGTATACAGGTCTGGTATACAGGTCTGATATACAGGTCTGGTATACAGGTCTGATATACAGGTTTGGTATACAGGTCTGATATACAGGTTTGGTATACAGGTCTGATATACAGGTCTGGTATACAGGTCTGATATACAGGTCTGGTATACAGGTCTGATATACAGGTCTGGTATACAGGTCATCTGATATACAGGTCTGGTATACAGGTCATCTGATATACAGGTCTGGTATACAGGTCTGGTATACAGGTCATCTGATATACAGGTCTGATATACAGGTCTAATATACAGGTCTGATATACAGGTCTAATATACAGGTCATCTGATATACAGGTCTGATATACAGGTCTAATATACAGGTCTGATATACAGGTCTGATATACAGGTCTAATATACAGGTCTGATATACAGGTCTAATATACAGGTCTAATATACAGGTCTGGTATACAGGTCTGATATACAGGTCTGATATACAGGTCTAATATACAGGTCTGGTATACAGGTCTGATATACAGGTCTGATATACAGGTCTAATATACAGGTCTGATATACAGGTCTGATATACAGGTCTGATATACAGGTCTGGTATACAGGTCTAATATACAGGTCTGATATACAGGTCTGGTATACAGGTCTAATATACAGGTCTGATATACAGGTCTGATATACAGGTCTGGTATACAGGTCTAATATACAGGTCTGATATGACCTGAGAATGGGCATAGAGTGAGTGCAGATAGTCTGTGGTAGAGAGGAAGGACATTGGTAGTTATATGTATAACAGTTTTATGGTCTGGGGAAAGAAGCTACACTGAACTAAAATATAAACACAACATGTAAAGTTCTGGTCCCACGTTTCATGAGCTGAAATAAAAGATCCCAGGAACGTTCTACACGCACAGAAAGCTGCTTCTCTGAAATGTTGTCCACAAATGTGTTTACATCCCTGTTAGTGAGCATCTCTCACTTTGCCAAGATAATCCATCCACCTGACAGGTGTGGCATATCAAGACGCTGATTGAACAGCATGACTATTACACAGGTGCACCTTGTACAGGGGACAATAAAAAGGCCAGTCTAGACATCTGTGGCATTGTGTTGTGTGACAAAACTACTATAACTTTTAAAGTTAAGGGAGCGTGCAATTGGTATGTTGACTGCAGGAATGTCCACCAGAGCTGTTGGCAGAGTTTCACGTTCATTTCTCTACCGTAAACTGCCTCCAATGTTGTTTTAGAGAATTTGGCAGTACATCCAACCGGCCTCACATCCGCAGACCACGTGTTTGGCGTCGTGTGGGAGAGCGGTCTGCTGATGTCAACATTGTGAACAGAGTTCCCCATGGTGGCAGTGGGGTTATGGTATGGTGGTGGTGGGGTTATGGTATGGTGGTGGTGGGGTTATGGTATGGTGGTGGTGGTGGGGTTATGGTATGGTGGTCTGCTGATGTCAACGTTGTGAACAGAGTCCCCCCATGGTGACGGTGGGGTTATGGTATGGTGGTTTGCTGATGTCAACGTTGTGAACAGAGTTCCCCCATGGTGACAGTGGGGTTATGGTATGGGCAGGCAAAAGCTACGAACACAATTGCATTTTATCGATTGGCAATTTGAATGTTCAAAAATACTGCGACGAGATCCTGAGGCCCATTTAAAAATGCTTATCTGTATTCCCAGTCGTGTGAAATCAATAGATTAAGGCCACATGAATTGATTGAAATGGACTGATTTCCTCGTATGACCTGTAACTCAGTAAAATGGTTGGAATTGTTGCATGTTGCCTTTATATTTTTGGTCAGTATATTTCGGAGCCCGTTGGTCCACGACTCGATGCTCCGGTACCACCTGCCCGGACAAGAGCAGATAGAACATTCCATGGCTCAGGCGGCTGGAGTCCTTGGCAGTTTTTCGGGCATAAATGTATTGGATGGCCGTCAGAACCACCCTCTCTAGGGCCTTGCGGTTGAGGACGGAGCAGTTGCCATACCAGGCGGTGATACAACCAGTCAGGAGGCTTTCACCTGTAAAAGTTCCTGAGGATCTGAGGGGTCAAATCTCTTCAGTGTCTGAAGAGGAAAGAGGCACTGTCACACCTTCATGACTGTGCTGGTGTGAGAAGACCATGTTAAGTTCTCAGTAATGTGGACGCCAAGGAACACAGGTATTCCTCGTTTCTCGGCGGGAGAGGACAGTGTGGAGTGAATTTGAGATTGCGTCGTCTGTGGATCTGTTGGGGGCCCAAATTTGAGTGGGTCCAGGGTGTCCGGGATGATTGAATTGATGTGAGTCGCGAACAGCCTTTCAAAGCACTTCATGATTACAGATGTGAGTGCTACAGGGCGGTAGTTACTGAGGCAGGTTGGGAACAGGAATGATGGTAGTCAACTTGAAACATTGGGATTACAGACTGGGACAAGGAGAGATGCCTCCCTGCTGGTCTGCACATGCCCTGAGGACACAGCCTGGAATACCGTTTGGCCCTGCGTTCTTAAGGAGTGTTGACCCGTTTGAAAGCCTTATGTAAGCCTCGGAGAGGGATATCTCCCAGTCCTCTGGATCAGCGGGCCCTCATGCAAGGCTCTGTTGTTTTTATAGACGAGTGCATGGAAGAAACAGATAGAGAAAACATTCTGTACAAAACAGCAAAGTTGTGTCGAAGCTCACAAGACCATACGACACAGCGACATCTTGCAGGTAGCAGAGCCAAGCGCGGTCTAGCAGGTATTTGCATATTCCCGTTATGGAATGCCTACTCTGTGAAGTGTGCGCGTGCAGTAACTCAATTCGTCCTTGCTCTCCTAAATAATGCAATTAAAAAAAAACTTTTAGTCAAGTCTACACAACTTAGTCCACTCTGTTCACTACAGATTTTAGATTTGGGAACAGAAGACTGCATTGAGATCGAACGATCGAGCACTTTGAGATATCAGCTGATGTACTAAGGGCTATATAAATAAATTTGATGAGAGAATTAGCTAAATGTCAGCCAAGTTTCATCGAGCTTCAACTTCACCCACAACTGGACTTCTAAAGGAATGCTTCAGATTAATTTATCCTGCGAGAGATCTGGCTCCTTGTTTACTACAGACACCCTGGTTTGAGTCCAGGCTGTATCACAACCCGGCCGTGATTGTGAGTCTCATAGGGCGGCGCACAATCGGCCCAGCGTCGTCTGGGTTTGGCCGGTGTAGGCTGTCGTTGTAAATAATCATTTGTTCTTATTAATTGACTTGCCTTGTTAAACAAAATGTTAAATAAATATTCTGTGACACTGCATCTCTTCCTCTATCCGCTGTAGCACAATGAACACTGCAACCAGCCATAAACACTACACTAAATGACAACTGTAGTAGATGTTATAAATATATATATATATATATAAAATGGCCACAACATTGTACATCAGAATTGACTATGATTTAATTCAGGGTTGGTGTTTGATGTGACCTAAAGTAGGCCTGGTTTAAAAACAATACTTGTCTCGGGATTGAAAAAAAAGACAATTCTTGTTTGCTTTACTAGCCATTTAGAGAAAGAAAAGGGGGGAAACCTGTACAACTGAAATGTGTCTTTCCGGACAATGATACCTGTACAACTGAATGCATTCAACTGAAATGTGTCTTTCCGGACAATGATACCTGTACAACTGAATGCATTCAACTGAAATGTGTCTTTCCGGACAATGATACCTGTACAACTGAATGCATTCAACTGAAATGTGTCTTTCCCGACAATGATACCTGTACAACTGAATGCATTCAACTGAAATGTGTCTTTCCGGACAATGATACCTGTACAACTGAATGCATTCAACTGAAATGTGTCTTTCCCGACAATGATACCTGTACAACTGAATGCATTCAACTGAAATGTGTCTTTCCGGACAATGATACCTGTACAACTGAATGCATCTTTCCGGACAATGATACCTGTACAACTGAAATGTGTCTTTCCCGACAATGATACCTGTACAACTGAATGCATTCAACTGAAATGTGTCTTTCCGGACAATGATACCTGTACAACTGAAATGTGTCTTTCCGGACAATGATACCTGTACAACTGAATGCATCTTTCCCGACAATGATACCTGTACAACTGAATGCATTCAACTGAAATGTGTCTTTCCGGACAATGATACCTGTACAACTGAATGCATCTTTCCGGACAATGATACCTGTACAACTGAATGCATCTTTCCCGACAATGATACCTGTACAACTGAATGCATTCAACTGAAATGTGTCTTTCCCGACAATGATACCTGTACAACTGAATGCATTCAACTGAAATATGTCTTTCCGGACAATGATACCTGTATTTTTTTTATTGCACAGTTCTTCTCTTTTATATAATCATACTGCAACAGATACAGATCTGGACACTGGACACATTTTAAAACCAAACGATAGCTAATCCATGTTAATAAAGTGTTCATATACATTACTCTGTATCTTGAAAATCAAATGACACTGGAATAAAACAATAAAGAGCCATTACCAGTCACACCAGAAGATGCTCGTTATTTGTGAATTCATGTCATCTGGTCTTTTCCAATTGAAGCACCATGCAATGGCTCAGACATTCTTCCCGCTAGGTTTGGAACACAATTGAAGGAGTCATGAATTGTTCAGTAGGAAGGTTTAGCCCAAACAATAACTACAGGTGCCAAACTGCTACAAAGAACTGAAGAGGAAAAATATTGACATTTTTACACCATAAAACAATGCAGTTGTTTCATAGAGCAATTGATTTGAAACAATGGGGATGAAGTGAAATGGCTATTTTAGGCTGTATTGAAAGGTTATGACCACATCATTTGCCACTAGATGACCTCTTTAACCACAGAAAGAGATATTGATGACAGCTCACTGCAGTTGTAAAATATAAAATCGGTCACTCGTTACTTTCATGTTCACTGTGAAATTCACGAGGGCTTTGTGAATCGGGCTGCAAACACACGGCTAAAACAAATATCTACATTTCCTTGCAACCCCTTTGGCAAATATAATTTCCAAATCAAAAGTTGACAACGCTGAATCCAAAGCATTGCCAAGCGCCAGCTGAGCGACCAGGGTTGTGAAATCCCAGTAACTTTCCTCAAATTCCCAGAAATAAACAAGAAATCTGGAATCGTCCAACCAGGATTTCTGGAGGAAACATGGGACATTTAAGTAAAGTTACCAGAATATTTCAACCCTGTGAACCACAAATGACAGTGTTTCTGTATTTTCCTCCCCTTCATGTGTAATCAAAGTTAGCAGGGGGAACCCTCGTAATCAAAGTTAGCAGGGGGAACCCTCGTAATCAAAGTTAGCAGGGGGAACCCTCGTAATCAAAGTTAGCAGGGGGAACCCTCGTAATCAAAGTTAGCAGGGGGAACCCTCGTAATCAAAGTTAGCAGGGGGAACCCTCGTAATCAAAGTTAGCAGGGGGAACCCTCGTAATCAAAGTTAGCAGGGGGAACCCTCGTAATCAAAGTTAGCAGGGGGAACCCTCGTAATCAAAGTTAGCAGGGGGAACCCTCGTCAGGACAGACAATGGTGTACAACTGTACAAACCAACAGTCACTGGAAGGTCTTTACAGTCGTGTTAAGAACCACGTGTTAAGGCAAGAGATGCATTAAAAACACAAAGACTTAAGCTTTTTATTGGCAGTGGAAAATAAGTTTCAGTATTTTATTGAAAGTAAATCCATAAATAATACTGTGATAAAATAGTTAAGTACTCAGACTGTACATAATTGTTACCAGAGCAGGAGAATAAAATGGGGGAAAACTGAAGATTAAAAAAAATAAAATAATAATATCAGCATTTGCATTGTGCATTATAAAATGACTAAATCACAAAGGGAATAACATAACTAAATGTGGACAGGAAGTCTTTGCTTCCGTGACATTATCTGTCTTGAAAAAGTATTGCCATGGCAACCTGTGTTAAAACACTCAGAAACAGCTTTTAAAAAATGGCAACTTCTAAAAATGAAACTGAGAAAGCAACAAACACGACGGAGATGACGAATAAATAAGACAGCCAGAGAAATAAGGTAAGAAAACCCCCCCATTAGGCTGGATTAGAAGTGTCCGTAGTAAAAAGAGTTGGTTAAAGGTTTGTGGGTAGATCGCTCCACCTCGGGTGAGTAAGCTAGTCGCTGGGATCAGTTTAGGCCACAGTGGACTTGGTCCGTCGATAGTAGAGCCGCCACGCTGTCGGCTCAGGTACAACGAGTTGATCTTCACGCACGTCTGGCCTCCCGTTAGCGCTCTCAGGGGGAAGGCAGGGAAAAGAGAGGGATGAGGAGAAGGAGGAAAAGAGGAATGGAGAGTTTGGGCATGCGAGGTTGACTGGAGAATGGGAGATCCTACACAGTGGAACGGTCTCTTACCAAGCGATGCATCTGAAAACAGCCCTGGTCTTCACTACTGTTTATGGCTTTTGTTTCAGTCTTTCTACAGGTTTGGTTTCACAGGAAAAAAACAAAGAGAGTTGTTTCACGTGTCACCTGTCGTCACAGTTACCTAGGGCCTTGTGGTTACGGTCCGCCCGGTGCTTAGCGACCACAGCGTTGTAGCAGTTGGTGAAACAATGTCAGTCAGAACTCCAGCAATATTTCTGATATTCACATATTCTCATTGTCCTATAAGAGCTGCATTTACAAATAATCACCATGGATACGCTTGAAGATAACAGGCTGGGATTGAAGGGAAATGGGGTCGAAGGGAAATGGGGTCCAATTCAGATAGAAAGTCACTTATTAAAGTCACTTGATCATCAGTTCAATGATTAAAAACAACAGAGGACAGAGAAATAAAAACATACATCTGGTCAATACAAGATCAGAATATATATATATATATATATATGTATATATATATAAAATGATTAGATAATGTCTGTTGAAAAAATATACAAACTCCAGACCATCTAAAAACATTCAGTTACATCTGAGAGTTAACCTTGATAAGGACACAGTTGGAACAGTTTTTTAGAAAATAGGGACATTTCCATTTAGCCGGGAGAGACGGGTGAAGTAACAGATAGATACATAACAAATCTAAAATCATGTCCCACCAGCTTGCTAACATAAATAGAACAATAAAGATTGATACATCTAGGACACGGGCCCTCTAGTACGGAGATTGGTGATGTGGTTGCTACTTCTTTTATCGCTGTGATAACAATAAAACTCTGTCCTTGCAGGGTCAGCAGCTGCTCCTGATGGGGGGGGTAACTCACCCCTCATCCTCCAACCAGCAGTCACCTATAGAAATAATGAGGATCAACTAAGACAAGAGGAGAGAGAAAGAGACAGAGAGAGAGAGAGAGGTAACAGAGAGAAAGAGAGAGAGGCAGACAGACAGAGGTAGAGAGAGGCAGAGAGAGGTAGACAGAGAGAGAGAGGTAGAGCGAGACAGACAGACAGAGAGGTAGAGAGAGAGATAGAGAGGCACACAGACAGAGAGGTAGAGCGAGACAGACAGACAGAGAGGTAGAGAGAGAGATAGAGAGGCACACAGACAGAGAGGTAGAGAGAGACAGACAGACAGAGAGGTAGAGCGAGACAGAAAAGCAGCAGATGAAGATGACAGAATAGAGGAGAGAAAGAGGAGCGTAGACATGCATTAATATAGCCAAGACCACAGAGGCACAAGAAGCTGCTTGAACAGAAGAGATCCACTGTGAAGTGTGTGTGTGTGCGTGCGCGTGTGTGTGTATATGTGTGTGTATGTGTGTGTGTGTGTGTGCGTGCGCGTGTAAACTTACTGTGTTGTGTTAGCAGGAGTATGTCCTGACTGTGGCAGTGTCCAGCCTCTGTATTGCAGACTGACTCCCTACATCCCCACAGCAAAACCACATGCAGAAACATGCTGTTAGTTAGTCACTCACAATCTCCAGCATAACACACCCACCACGCACACTAGAGCTGGGAAAACACGAAACCATTGTTGAAAGCATAGTGTATCGGTCTCCGTAACAAGACCGAGATAAAGCCACAGCGGTGCCTTGCCTAATAACACACACCCACCACACACACTAGAGCTGAGAAAACACAAACCCATTGTTGACAGCATATTGTGTATCGATCTCCGTAACAAGACGCAGCGGTGCCATGCCTAATAACACACAGACACAACGAGCCCTCATTCCCCCCTTGCCCTACCGTCCATGTGGCTCCTTTTCGGCTGCGTGGAGGGGGACGCTGCGTTGCTATTGGTCAGTCTGAAGTTGGCGGGCAGGGTGTCGGCTGAGCCCGGGGACATCCCCCGTGCGTCTTTGGGCCGGAACTTCTTCCTCCAGGAGGGAGCGCGCCGGAAGTTGTTATCGTCCTCCTGGAAGAGATTCAGAGAGAGGAGGAAGCAGGAAGGAGATAAGGATGTGCATATACATGGAGGAGTGATTTAGAAAGTGTGTGTGCGTGAGTGTGTGTGTGTGTGTGTGTGTGTGTGTGATCTTCAGAAAGTGTGTGTGAGTGTGAACGATTTAACAAGTGTGTGTGAGTGCGCACGTGTGAGTGAGTGTGCGTGTGCGAGTGAGTGTGTGTGTGTGTGCGTGTGAACGCTTTAACAAGTGTGTGTGAGTGCGCGCGTGTGAGTGAGTGTGCGTGTGTGTGTGCGCGCGTGTGAGTGTGTGTGTGCGTGAGTGTGCGCGCGCGTGTGTGTGTGTGAGAGTGTGCGCGTGTGAGTGTGTGCGTGAGTGAGCTTCAGAAAGTGTGTGTGTGGTCCATCATATGTGTGTGTCTCACCTCATCCAGTCTCCTCTCTGTACCGATGGCCAGTAGACTGTTGTACTCACTCTCCAGAGCTGCTCTCGCCTACAACACAGGAAGGAGGGAGAGACAGAGAAAGAGACAGTCCATGAATGAGAGTCTCCTCTCTCTTCGGAGCGGAGGAGACGAGAGCTGACGTCTCAGCTGGGAGCGCCGTTTGACTGCCAGGGTGGTTCACCGCCACCCACCAATGCTGGTAGTGTGTGTGTGTGTGTCCCTACCTGTGTGTTCTGCATGGGGATCTGCAGCAGTAGGGCCAGAGCGTTGTGGTCGAAGGTTTCATCCAGGGCCAGCAGGGCTCCGTGCACGCCGCTCTCCAGCAGGTTGTTACTGTACTCCTTCAGCCCCATGGCCTGTACCCAGCTGATCACACGCTCGTTGCTCCACACCAGCACGTCTGCTCAGGGTACACAAAATGGTAACCAGTTGGTACAGAAACGTTTGGGGAATGATCAGGGAACACATCCAAAGAGACAGTCAAAATAATTCCTCTGTGAGAAAATAAAAAATCGGGAAGGACTGAAATTAAGTTGACATTTTGTTGCCCCCCCCCAGTGTAGTAGAGCGATATGATCAGGAAATAAATCCGGAGGAAAAGTCCAAAGAAATCCAATGTACAAACAAACCTATAATTTCTAAATGTGTATATGGACACACTAGAAGGAAAAATAATGCACACTTCAGATTCTCCCATAGTGTAAATTAGCTTAGCGTAGCTGACACTTCAGATTCTCCCATAGTGTAATTAGCTTAGCGTAGCTGACACTTCAGATTCTCCCATAGTGTAATTAGCTTAGCGTAGCTGACACTTCAGATTCTCTCATAGTGTTATTAGCTTAGCGTAGCTGACACTTCAGATTCTCTCATAGCGTCATTAGCTTAGCGTAGCTGACACTTCAGATTCTCCCACAGTGTTATTAGCTTAGCGTAGCTGACACTTCAGATTCTCTCATAGCGTTATTAACTTAGCGTAGCTGACACTTCAGATTCTCTCATAGTGTTATTAGCTTAGCGTAGCTGACACTTCAGATTCTCCCACAGTGTTATTAGCTTAGTGTTGCTGACACTTCTAATTCTCCCATAGTGTTATTAGCTTAGCATAGCTGACACTTCAGATTCTCTCATAGCGTCATTAGCTTAGCGTAGCTGACACTTCAGATTCTCCCACAGTGTTATTAGCTTAGCATAGCTGACACTTCAGATTCTCCCATAGTGTTATTAGCTTAGCATAGCTGACACTTCAGATTCTCCCATAGCGTTATTAGCTCAGCGTAGCTGACACTTCAGATTCTCTCATAGCGTCATTAGCTTAGCGTAGCTGACACTTCAGATTCTCCCACAGTGTTATTCGCTTAGCGTTGCTGACACTTCTAATTCTCCCACAGTGTTATTAGCTTAGCGTAATTAGCTTAGCGTAGCTGACACTTCAGATTCTCCCATAGTGTTATTAGCTTAGCGTTGCTGAGCTAACTAAATGAGTGAATCTGAACAGTGTGGTCATTTCTCCCTTCGGTCGACTGTCATTTTCTCTCACCGTTATCCCAGCTGTTACCTTGCAGCTCCAGCTGGGTCTCGTCACGCCTCCTCTCCAGCTCCTTCCTGTCGTAGTTCAGTCTCCTCAGACACATCACCCCACACTGGAAACTGTTCCTGTTACACAGACACATTTACTGGTTAAACATTTAGACAGAAACAAAATTAACATCCCTAGTTGTCCATGGCACCATTTTGGCCCTTAATAGTGGGAACTGTCCACCATTTATTTTGGCCCTTACCTATGGAAACTGTAAACCATTTTGGTTCCTAATACCTGTGGAAACTGTCCACCATTTTGGTTCCTAATACCCGTGGAAACTGTCCACCATTTTGAGCTTTTTACCTGTGGAAACTGTCCACCATTTTGAGCTTTTTACCTGTGGAAACTGTCCACCATTTTGAGCTTTTTACCTGTGGAAACTGTCCACCATTTTGAGCTTTTTACCTGTGGAAACTGTCCACCATTTTGAGCTTTTTACCTGTGGAAACTGTCCACCATTTTAAGCTGTCCCCTCATGTCCTTCTTGGTGAGGTGGTCCAGCATGCGTGCGTCTACCAGAGACTCCATGAAGTAGGACCGGTACTGGGGCAGACCCAGGCTGGGCAGCCACTCGTTACCAATCCACTCATGGTTCATGTCTCCATACGCCAGCGTCTGTGGGAGGGACAGGGGCTAGGTCAGTGTTTGGAGTCTATTGAAGAGTCAAAAGTTAGTGGGGGATGGCTACCATCGCTATGAAAGAAAAAGGCTAGGTGGGAAAGTGATGGAAATCACCCCATTAAAATCTAGAGTGTGCACGTGTCTGTACGTTCATGTCTGTGTGTAAGTTACAGCAGGTTTAAGAGCAGCTACGACCACAGATCAGAACTAGGGCCAGTGAGAGAACTAGACTGATCTGTGTGTTCTGATAGGTGGGAGGTCAGAGAACTAGACTGATTTGTGTGTTCTGATAGGTGGGAGGTCAGAGAACTAGACTGATTTGTGTGTTCTGATAGGTGGGAGGTCAGAGAACTAGACTGATTTGTGTGTTCTGATAGGTGGGAGGTCAGAGAACTAGACTGATTTGTGTTCTGATAGGTGGGAGGTCAGAGAACTAGACTGATTTGTGTGTTCTGATAGGTGGGAGGTCAGAGAACTAGACTGATGTGTGTGTTCTGATAGGTGGGAGGTCAGAGAACTAGACTGATGTGTGTTCTGATAGGTGGGAGGTCAGAGAACTAGACTGATGTGTGTGTTCTGATAGGTGGGAGGTCAGAGAACTAGACTGATGTGTGTTCTGATAGGTGGGAGGTCAGAGAACTAGACTGATGTGTGTGTTCTGATAGGTGGGAGGTCAGAGAACTAGACTGATGTGTGTTCTGATAGGTGGGAGGGAGAGAACTAGACTGATGTGTGTTCTGATAGGTGGGAGGTCAAGAACTAGACTGATGTGTGTTCTGATAGGTGGGAGGGGAAGGAGTAGACTGATGTGTGTTCTGATAGGTGGGAGGTCAGAGAACTAGACTGATGTGTGTTCTGATAGGTGGGAGGTCAAGAACTAGACTGATGTGTGTTCTGATAGGTGGGAGGTCAGAGAACTAGACTGATGTGTGTTCTGATAGGTGGGAGGTCAGAGAACTAGACTGATGTGTGTTTCTGATAGGTGGGAGGAAGGAACTAGACTGATGTGTGTTCTGATAGGTGGGAGGGAAGGAAGTAGACTGATGTGTGTTCTGATAGGTGGGAGGTCAGAGAACTAGACTGATGTGTGTTCTGATAGGTGGGAGGTCTGATGTGTGTTCTGATAGGTGGGAGGGGAAGGAAGTAGACTGATGTGTGTTCTGATAGGTGGGAGGGAAGAAGAACTGATGTGTGTTCTGATGTGGGAGGGGAAGGAAGTGTTCTGATAGGTGGGAGGTGTGTTCTGATAGGTGGGAGAAGGAACTAGACTGATTTGTGTGTTCTGATAGGTGGGAGGTCAGAGAACTGGGAGAGAGAACTAGACTGATGTGTGTTCTGATAGGTGGGAGGTCAGAGAACTAGACTGATGTGTGTGTTCTGATAGGTGGGAGGTCAGAGAACTAGACTGATGTGTGTTCTGATAGGTGGGAGGTCAGAGAACTAGACTGATGTGTGTTCTGATAGGTGGGAGGTCAGAGAACTAGACTGATGTGTGTTCTGATAGGTGGGAGGTCAGAGAACTAGACTGATGTGTGTTCTGATGTTCTGATGTGTGTTCTGATAGGTGGGAGGTCAGAGAACTAGACTGATGTGTGTTCTGATAGGTGGGAGGTCAGAGAACTAGACTGATGTGTGTGTTCTGATAGGTGGGAGGTCAGAGAACTAGACTGATGTGTGTGTTCTGATAGGTGGGAGGTCAGAGAACTAGACTGATGTGTGTTCTGATAGGTGGGAGGGGAAGGAAGTAGACTGATGTGTGTTCTGATAGGTGGGAGGGGAAGGAAGTAGACTGATGTGTGTTCTGATAGGTGGGAGGGGAAGGAAGTAGACTGATGTGTGTTCTGATAGGTGGGAGGGGAAGGAAGTAGACTGATGTGTGTTCTGATAGGTGGGAGGGGAAGGAAGTAGACTGATGTGTGTTCTGATAGGTGGGAGGGGAAGGAAGTAGACTGATGTGTGTTCTGATAGGTGGGAGGGGAAGGAAGTAGACTGATGTGTGTTCTGATAGGTGGGAGGGGAAGGAAGTAGACTGATGTGTGTTCTGATAGGTGGGAGGTCAGAGAACTAGACTGATGTGTGTTCTGATAGGTGGGAGGTCAGAGAACTAGACTGATGTGTGTTCTGATAGGTGGGAGGTCAGAGAACTAGACTGATGTGTGTTCTGATAGGTGGGAGGTCAGAGAACTAGACTGATGTGTGTTCTGATAGGTGGGAGGGGAAGGAAGTAGCCTGATGTGTGTTCTGATAGGTGGGAGGGGAAGGAAGTAGACCAACTGTAAACAACTTCTAAACAGCAGAGGCTTCTAATAAATCTCTCCTGTCTGTGGCTCCTAAACAGGACATCCGAGTCGATGTCGGTCCGCCACCACAAGAGTTTGATGAAGAAGTCTTATCACAATGTGTATAACTACATTATTCTAGCTGCAATATCCTCCGTCTCCGATACCTCCAGATTTGCATGCAGGTTAAATGTGCAGCGGACTAAAGTAAACGGAGACCAAGAGCCATACTGTTGTCAGAGCATCCGTGCAAGGAAACCAAAAAAAAACTATCCTCATCGTCTACCACAGCCAGAGAAAAGAGACAGACAGGGGTGTTGCAAACCTGGGCCCAGCTGCCCTCGTCATCCTCCTGTTGTTAGCATGGTGAGAGAAGAGAAGCGGGTTAGAGTTAGTGACTGTGGCAGTGCTGGGTTCGGCAGCTCAACATCAACATGCTACTTAACCAGTGTTAATGTTAAGACAACTGGACATGCAACCAACAGCTCATGCTTTAGGCTACATTGGCGTCCTGTTGTCAATGAACCTGGGATTGATCTAGAATTCATTTTAATAGGATCTAATACCACTATTTGACCCGTTGAAGCATCCATTGTACCACATGTATTAGTAAATCCCAGGTTGAAACAGGACTGTAAATACAGCACTGAGCTGTAGTGTTTAAATGAAATACAGTTTTATAACTTGACAAACAGGGGCCTGCGAAAGTATTCCCCTTTGGCATTTTACAACCTGGAAATAAAAATATATTTTTTTGGGGGAGGGGGGTTGTATCATTTGATTTACACAACATGCCTACTACTTTGAAGATGCAAAATATTTTTTTCTTGTGAAACAAACAAGACAAAAAAAAATGAAAACGTGAGCGCGCATCACTGTTCACCCCCCCCCCCCCAAAGCCACCTATTGCAGAAATTACAGCTGCAAGTCTCTTGGGGTATGTCTCTATAAGCTTGGCACATCTAGCCACTGGGATTTTTGCCCATTCTTCATGGCAAAACTGCCCCAGATCCTTCAAGTTGGATGTGTTCCGCTGGTGTACAGCAATCTTTAAGTCAAACCACAGATTCTCAATTGGATTGAGGTTTGGGCTTTGACAAGGTCATTCCAAGACATTTATATGTTTCCCCTTAAACCACATGCTGCCACCACCATGCTTCACTGTGGGGTGGTATTCTCGGGTGATGAGATGTTTAGGGTTTGCGCCAGACAGCGGTTTCCTTTATGGCCAAAAAGCTACATTTTAGTCTCATCTGACCAGAGTACCTTCTTCCATATGTTTTGGGAGTCTCCCACTTTTGGTGAACACCAACGGCTTAAAGTGGTCCTTAAAGTGGTCCTATGGACAGATACTCTAATCTCCGCTGTGGAGCTTTGCAAGCTCCTTCAGGGTTATCTTTGGTCTCTTTGTTGCCTCTCTGATTAATGCCCATCTTGCCTGGTCCGTGAGTTTTGGTGGGCAGCCCTCTCTTGGCAGATTTGTTGTGGTGTCATATCCTTAAATAATGGATTTAATGGTGCTCCTTGGGATGTTCAAGGTCTCTGATATTTTCTTTTCATAGTCCAACCCTAATCTGTACTTCTCCACAACTTTGTCCCTGACCTGTTTGGAGAGCTCCTTGGTCTTCATGGTTCCCCTTGCTTAGTGGTGTTGCAGAGGTATATATACACTGAGATCATGCGACAGATCATGTGACACTTAAATAAAAGTCCACCTGTGTGCAATCTAACAAATGATGTGACTCCTGAAGGTAATTGGCTGCACAAGATCTTATTTAGGGGCTTCATCACAAAAGGGTGAATAGATATGCACGCATCACTTTTCCGTTGAATTTATTTAAATTTGAAACATGTTATTTTTAAATTTCACTTCACCAATTTGGACTATTTTGTGTATGTCCATTACATGAAATCAAAATAAATCCATTTAAAATTACAGGTTGTAAGGCAACAAGGCCTGAAACATAAAGACAAGACAAATCTAATGTTAGCTTTTGAACAGAAATTACTGGTTAAGTCAGTACTGAACTTAGCCTTCAACCAAACTGACAGACACACAGAAACACACGTACTGACACCAAAAGCCCAAACCAAGATACAGACATGGACAAACAGGGCCGTGAGAAAAGTACACACAGGGAGTAACACCCAACTACCAACCAGATCACTACCAGTCGCCTGCGTCAGTGACTGCCCAATGGCTTGGGGAGACTAACCGTGGAGGGCGTGGCCGCAAGGCACTCCAACTCTTCGTGCGTGACCCACACGTTCCCCGTGGACTGATCATGTGACAACCCCAAGAGTCACCAGTGATGCAAGCGTGTGAGAGGAAAGGGAGGAGGGAGAGGAGAGGGAGGAGGAGGAGGGAGAGGAGAGTGAAGAGAGGGAGGCAGGGGTGTGAGGATTTGTTTATATTAAAAACAGAGGGAGGATGGGAAGGAAAATAAGACCAAACAGCATTGTTATTATCACATCACATGATTCAGAGAGAGAGAGTAAGAGTTAGAGAGAGACACAGAGAGAAAGAAAGAGAGAAAGAAAGAGAGAGAGAAAGAGAGAGAGAGAGAGAGAGAGAAAAAGAGTGAGGCCCCAATCAGGGAAGTCCTTGTGAGTGAGTGACGCTCCGTGAACTCTGATTGGTGGAAAGGTTACAGTGAGAAACGTTATTAGCTGGTTAGAGGAGTGACAGCAGCATGCTCCAATCAGGTGGTGAGGAGAGGAAGAAGAGGGCAGGGTCCTCCAGGGTCCAAGGCTGCACTGGACTTCTTTGGCCCGTCTTAACTTTGGAGCTACCAGTATCTTTGTTGTGTGTGTGTGTGTGTGTGTGTGTGTTTTGTCTTGTGTGTGTGTTTTGTCTTGTGTGTTTGTGTGTGTGTTTTGTCTTGTGTGTGTGTGTGTGTGTTGTCGTGTTTGTGTGTGTGTGTGTTGTCGTGTGTGTGTGTGTGTTTTGTCTTGTGTGTGTGTTTTGTCTTGTGTGTGTGTGTTTTGTCTTGTGTGTGTGTGTGTGTGTGTCTCTCTCTCTCTTACGGTTCTGGAGGTCGGGGGGGCAGAGGGGGAGGTGAGAGACATGATCTCCTGGATGGCCAGTCTCAGTTTGAGGCGGTGCAGGGGGTTACTGATGCCAATCTCCCTCTGGATCTCTGTGTCCGACAGAGCAGACATGATGGCACCACTCTTCACATTGGCACGACACGCCGCCACGTACCAGGCTGGCATACCCACCCACAGCTACAGAGGAGACAGAGGATGACACAGAGGATGGCAGGGGAGGATGGCAGGGGAGGACACAGAGGATGGCAGAGAGGGGACAGGAGAAAGGATTGGGTTATTTTTGTGTTTTGAATGTGTGCGCGTGCACATGAGAGTGATGGTGTGTGTGTGTACATGTGAGTGTGATGGTGTGTGTGTACATGTGAGTGTGATGGTGTGTGTGTACATGTGAGTGTGATGGTGTGTGTGTACATGTGAGTGTGATGGTGTGTGTGTACATGTGAGTGTGATGGTGTGTGTGTACATGTGAGTGTGATGGTGTGTGTGTGTACATATGAGAGTGATGGTGTGTGTGTGTCCATGTGAGAGTGATGGTGTGTGTGTGTACATGTGAGAGTGATGGTGTGTGTGTGTCCATGTGAGAGTGATGGTGTGTGTGTGTCCATATGAGTGTGATGGTGTGTGTGTGTGTGTACATATGAGAGTGATGGTGTGTGTGTGTCCATGTGAGAGTGATGGTGTGTGTGTGTCCATATGAGTGTGATGGTGTGTGTGTGTGTGTACATATGAGAGTGATGGTGTGTGTGTGTCCATGTGAGAGTGATGGTGTGTGTGTGTCCATGTGAGAGTGATGGTGTGTGTGTGTCCATGTGAGAGTGATGGTGTGTGTGTCCATGTGAGAGTGATGGTGTGTGTGTCCATGTGAGAGTGATGGTGTGTGTGTCCATGTGAGAGTGATGGTGTGTGTGTCCATGTGAGAGTGATGGTGTGTGTGTGTGTGTGTACATATGAGAGTGATGGTGTGTGTGTGTACATATGAGAGTGATGGTGTGTGTGTCCATGTGAGAGTGATGGTGTGTGTGTCCATGTGAGAGTGATGGTGTGTGTGTGTCCATATGAGAGTGATGGTGTGTGTGTGTCCATATGAGAGTGATGGTGTGTGTGTGTCCATATGAGAGTGATGGTGTGTGTGTGTCCATATGAGAGTGATGGTGTGTGTGTGTCCATGTGAGAGTGATGGTGTGTGTGTGTCCATGTGAGAGTGATGGTGTGTGTGTGTCCATATGAGAGTGATGGTGTGTGTGTGTCCATGTGAGAGTGATGGTGTGTGTGTGTCCATGTGAGAGTGATGGTGTGTGTGTGTCCATATGAGTGTGATGGTGTGTGTGTGTGTGTATACATGTGAGAGTGATGGTGTGTGTGTGTGTCCATGTGAGAGTGATGGTGTGTGTGTGTCCATATGAGTGTGATGGTGTGTGTGTGTGTGTACATATGAGAGTGATGGTGTGTGTGTGTACATATGAGAGTGATGGTGTGTGTGTCCATGTGAGAGTGATGGTGTGTGTGTGTCCATATGAGAGTGATGGTGTGTGTGTCCATGTGAGAGTGATGGTGTGTGTGTCCATGTGAGAGTGATGGTGTGTGTGTCCATGTGAGAGTGATGGTGTGTGTGTCCATGTGAGAGTGATGGTGTGTGTGTGTCCATATGAGAGTGATGGTGTGTGTGTGTCCATGTGAGAGTGATGGTGTGTGTGTGTACATGTGAGAGTGATGGTGTGTGTGTCCATGTGAGAGTGATGGTGTGTGTGTGTCCATGTGAGAGTGATGGTGTGTGTGTCCATGTGAGAGTGATGGTGTGTGTGTCCATGTGAGAGTGATGGTGTGTGTCCATATGAGAGTGATGGTGTGTGTGTGTGTCCATGTGAGAGTGATGGTGTGTGTGTCCATGTGAGAGTGATGGTGTGTGTGTCCATGTGAGAGTGATGGTGTGTGTGTCCATGTGAGAGTGATGGTGTGTGTCCATATGAGAGTGATGGTGTGTGTCCATATGAGAGTGATGGTGTGTGTGTGTACATATGAGAGTGATGGTGTGTGTACATGTGAGAGTGATGGTGTGTGTGTGTACATATGAGAGTGATGGTGTGTGTGTACATATGAGAGTGATGGTGTGTGTGTCCATATGAGTGATGGTGTGTGTGTGTCTCACCTCCAGCCAGACCACTACAGTAGGGCCGTCCCACTGGGCAAAGGGAAGACTCTGCCTGCGAGCCTCCTCCAGCAACTCATGCCTATAACAACACACATGGTTAGAGAGAGAGACACACACACACACACACACACACACAGAGAGAGAGAGAGCCCGTTTCACCTAACACACACCTCAACCTGCACACCATGAAAACACAGTACCTCACACACACACATGCACACACACACTGTTGTAAACATGCCGAGGTAAAAGAGAGAGAAAGCTGAGGATTTTAACCCTGCGGCAGGTCAGACCTAGAGAGAGAGGGAGAGAGAGAGAAAGACCGACCCCAGATCATTTCCAGAACATTCTGGCCAGGTAAACAGGTCAGAAGTTTAAAAGCTGGTGACCACTTCAAAGCTTGGCAGGAGTCCCATTTAAATCAATACATTTGGTGGACACTCCTGTTCCTCAGTCTAGAAGGAGACCCACCTTTATGCCAAGCCACTGTTACATAACCAGTATCTTTGTGGCCAACAGACTAAAGGCATCATGGGAAATGGAGTTCACACAACGGTTCAATACTAGGGGAAAACGTGTGTTAGAATGCATCCATAAGACAACAGTCAGTAGAGGACAGAATACATGCAGCAAAATACATGGGAAAAAAACCTTCAGATAGTTTGTCTATTTTTGTGTGTAATATATTTTGGTCCACAAGATGGCAGCATCCACTACTTAATTCTAATAGCAGCATCACATTAACCTGTGGAAAGATCCCACTAGTATCTGACCTAGAAACCTAGAAACCACTAGGACTGACTCCGTGTCTTAGTGGTCACTTCCAGGGTTGTTAGTCTACATCTGTGTTTACCAAACACGTGACAAAATATAACATTTGAATTCAGGAAGTACACTGAAAATCCTATTCTCTACCGTGCTTTTCAAATTAGGACATTTTGGAATTGAGTTTACTTTCTGAATTGAAATGGAATTGACACCAACCCTGATAAGATCATCCTAGAACCTTAACACCGGAAGAGGTTCAGAGAAAGCTTTGTAAAAACGGCAGGTAGACACATTCCTGTTAGTTGAGATGGTACTTTAGGTATAGCAGAGAGGAAAACACATCAGGTCTGAGGAGAGCTGGTGAGGAGAGCTGGTGAGGGCAGCATGAAGCCAACTGTTTAGAGCCAAAGAGGGCAAAGCAACAAGCAACATGGAGGAGATGACTCACCCTGTCGTTGGACTACAGATGGAATGAGAGAGGGATGAAATAAGAGTCAGAATCAGCTAAATAAAAAGAACTGAAGACAATTAAAAATAACCTAACTAGGCATAGGAGAGCTCCTGGTGGCGATGGCCAATGAGAACCAAGCTTGGACTCCTGGTGGCGATGGCCAATGACAACCAAGCTTAGACTCCTGGTGGCGATGGCCAATGAGAACCAAGCTTGAACTCCTGGTGGCGATGGCCAATGAGAACCAAGCTTGGACTCCTGGTGGCGATGGCCAATGAGAACCAAGCTTAGACTCCTGGTGGCGATGGCCAATGAGAACCAAGCTTAGACTCCTGGTGGCGATGGCCAATGAGAACCAAGCTTGGACTCCTGGTGGCAATGGCCAATGAGAACCAAGCTTGGACTCCTGGTGGCAATGGCCAATGAGAACCAGTCTTTGACTGTATCAAACTAACGTAGATCTATCAAAATGGTCATTAAATGATTGCTTCAAAACACCAAACTAATTCAACCGCCTTATATTTGAAAGTTATACAGCTATGATCAAGTCACCCCTAGATTACCTAAAGGAAAAAGGGGACATTAGTTCAGAATGAATGAAAGTGAAATGGAAGCCTGGCTGATACACTGCATCACATCAAGCTGAACTAGAAGCATGAAGCTGTACAAACACATAGGGCTGGTTTCACAGACACAGGTAGAGTCCACCTCTGCACTAACAAGCATTCATTAATAGGAGACCGGGAAACTGGCCCTTACAAAATCACATCCTGGCAGTGTGGCTGAGGAGCTACAGTGAATTGTATGACGGGAGATCGAGTTTGTGTGGACGGGACGGGCATGAGACCAGGACCCTGGGAGGGACAGCATGGGGCATGAGACCAGGACCCTGGGAGGGACAGCATGGAGCGGAGGACATGAGACCAAGGAGGGACAGCATGGAGAGGGGGCATGAGACCAGGGAGGGACAGCATGGAGCGGGGGCATGAGACCAGGGAGGGACAGCATGGAGAGGGGACATGAGACCAGGGAGGGACAGCATGGAGAGGGGACATGAGACCAGGGAGGGACAGCATGGAGAGGGGACATGAGACCAGGGAGGGACAGCATGGAGAGGGGACATGAGACCAGGGAGGGACAGCATGGAGAGGGGACATGAGACCAGGGAGGGACAGCATGGAGAGGGGGCATGAGACCAGGGAGGGACAGCATGGGGCATGAGACCAGGGAGGGACAGCATGGAGCATGAGACCAGGAAGGGACAGCATGAGGCATGAGACCAGGGAGGGACAGCATGGGGCATGAGACCAGGGAGGGACAGCATGGAGAGGGGGCATGAGACCAGGGAGGGACAGCATGGAGAGGGGGCATGAGACCAGGGAGGGACAGCATGGAGAGGGGACATGAGACCAGGGAGGGACAGCATGGAGAGGGGGCATGAGACCAGGGAGGGACAGCATGGGGCATGAGACCAGGGAGGGACAGCATGGAGCATGAGACCAGGAAGGGACAGCATGAGGCATGAGACCAGGGAGGGACAGCATGGGGCATGAGACCAGGGAGGGACAGCATGGGGCATGAGACCAGGGAGGGACAGCATGGGGCATGAGACCAGGGAGGGACAGCATGGGGATGAGACCAGGGAGGGACAGCATGGGGGATGAGACCAGGGAGGGACAGCATGGAGAGGGGGCATGAGACCAGGAGGGACAGCATGGAGAGGGGCATGAGACCAGGGAGGGACAGCATGGGGCATGAGACCAGGGAGGGACAGCATGGAGAGGGGACATGAGACCAGGGAGGGACAGCATGGGGCATGAGACCAGGGAGGGACAGCATGGAGAGGGGGCATGAGACCAGGGAGGGACAGCATGGAGAGGGGACATGAGACCAGGGAGGGACAGCATGGGGCATGAGACCAGGGAGGGACAGCATGGGACATGAGACCAGGGAGGGACAGCATGGAGAGGGGACATGAGACCAGGGAGGGACAGCATGGAGAGGGGGCATGAGACCAGGGAGGGACAGCATGGAGAGGGGGCATGAGACCAGGGAGGGACAGCATGGGGCATGAGACCAGGGAGGGACAGCATGGGGCATGAGACCAGGGAGGACAGCATGGAGCGGGGCATGAGACCAGGATGGGACAGCATGGAGCATGAGACCAGGGAGGGACAGCATGGGGCATGAGACCAGGGAGGGACAGCATGGAGAGGGGACATGAGACCAGAGAGGGACAGCATGGAGTGGGGGCATGAGACCAGGGAGGGACAGCATGGAGCGGGGACATGAGACCAGGGAGGGACAGCATGGAGAGGGGACATGAGACCAGGGAGGGACAGCATGGGGCATGAGACCAGGGAGGGACAGCATGGGGCATGAGACCAGGGAGGGACAGCATGGGGCATGAGACCAGGGAGGGACAGCATGGGGCATGAGACCAGGGAGGGACAGCATGGAGCATGAGACCAGGGAGGGACAGCATGGAGAGGGGACATGAGACCAGGGAGGGACAGCATGGAGCGGAGGACATGAGACCAGGGAGGGACAGCATGGAGAGGGGACATGAGACCAGGGAGGGACAGCATGGAGCGGAGGACATGAGACCAGGGAGGGACAGCATGGGGCATGAGACCAGGGAGGGACAGCATGGAGCATGAGACCAGGGAGGGACAGCATGGAGAGGGGACATGAGACCAGGACGGGACAGCATGGAGCATGAGACCAGGGAGGGACAGCATGGAGAGGGGACATGAGACCAGGGAGGGACAGCATGGAGCGGGGACATGAGACCAGGGAGGGACAGTATGGAGAAGGGGACATGAGACCAGGACCCAGGGAGGGACAGCATGGAGAGGGGACATGAGACCAGGACCCTGGGAGGGACAGCATGGAGAGGGGACATGAGACCAGGGAGGGACAGCATGGAGCGGGGACATGAGACCAGGACCCTGGGAGGGACAGCATGGAGAGGGGACATGAGACCAGGACCCAGGGAGGGACAGAATGGAGAGGGGACATGAGACCAGGGAGGGACAGCATGGAGAGGGGACATGAGACCAGGGAGGGACAGCATGGAGAGGGGACATGAGACCAGGGAGGGACAGCATGGAGAGGGGACATGAGACCAGGGAGGGACAGCATGGAGAGGGGACATGAGACCAGGGAGGGACAGCATGGGGCGGGGCATGAGACCAGGGAGGGACAGCATGGAGAGGGGACATGAGACCAGGGAGGGACAGCATGGGGCGGGGACATGAGACCAGGGAGGGACAGCATGGAGAGGGGACATGAGACCAGGACCCAGGGAGGGACAGCATGGAGAAGGGACATGAGACCAGGACCCTGGGAGGGACAGCATGGGGCATGAGACCAGGGAGGGACAGCATGGAGAGGGGACATGAGACCAGGACCCAGGGAGGGACAGCATGGAGAAGGGGACATGAGACCAGGACCCAGGGAGGGACAGCATGGAGAGGGGACATGAGACCAGGACCCTGGGAGGGACAGCATGGAGAGGGGACATGAGACCAGGGAGGGACAGCATGGAGCGGGGACATGAGACCAGGACCCTGGGAGGGACAGCATGGAGAGGGGACATGAGACCAGGACCCAGGGAGGGACAGAATGGAGAGGGGACATGAGACCAGGGAGGGACAGCATGGAGAGGAGACATGAGACCAGGACCCAGGGAGGGACAGAATGGAGAGGGGACATGAGACCAGGGAGGGACAGCATGGAGCGGAGGACATGAGACCAGGACCCTGGGAGGGACAGCATGGGGCGGGGACATGAGACCAGGACCCTAGGAGGGACAGCATGGAGAGGGGACATGAGACCAGGGAGGGACAGCATGGGGCATGAGACCAGGGAGGGACAGCATGGGGCATGAGACCAGGGAGGGACAGCATGGGGCATGAGACCAGGGAGGGACAGCATGGGGCATGAGACCAGGGAGGGACAGCATGGAGCATGAGACCAGGGAGGGACAGCATGGAGAGGGGACATGAGACCAGGGAGGGACAGCATGGAGCGGAGGACATGAGACCAGGGAGGGACAGCATGGAGAGGGGACATGAGACCAGGGAGGGACAGCATGGAGCGGAGGACATGAGACCAGGGAGGGGACAGCATGGGGCATGAGACCAGGGAGGACAGCATGGAGCATGAGACCAGGGAGGACAGCATGGAGAGGGGACATGAGACCAGGACGGGACAGCATGGAGCATGAGACCAGGGAGGACAGCATGGAGAGGGACATGAGACCAGGGAGGGACAGCATGGAGCGGGGACATGAGACCAGGGAGGGACAGTATGGAGAAGGGGACATGAGACCAGGACCCAGGGAGGGACAGCATGGAGAGGGGACATGAGACCAGGACCCTGGGAGGGACAGCATGGAGAGGGGACATGAGACCAGGGAGGGACAGCATGGAGCGGGGACATGAGACCAGGACCCTGGGAGGGACAGCATGGAGAGGGGACATGAGACCAGGACCCAGGGAGGGACAGAATGGAGAGGGGACATGAGACCAGGGAGGGACAGCATGGAGAGGGGACATGAGACCAGGGAGGGACAGCATGGAGAGGGGACATGAGACCAGGGAGGGACAGCATGGAGAGGGGACATGAGACCAGGGAGGGACAGCATGGAGAGGGGACATGAGACCAGGGAGGGACAGCATGGGGCGGGGCATGAGACCAGGGAGGGACAGCATGGAGAGGGACATGAGACCAGGGAGGGACAGCATGGGGCGGGGACATGAGACCAGGGAGGGACAGCATGGAGAGGGACATGAGACCAGGACCCAGGGAGGGACAGCATGGAGAAGGGACATGAGACCAGGACCCTGGGAGGGACAGCATGGGGCATGAGACCAGGGAGGGACAGCATGGAGAGGGGACATGAGACCAGGACCCAGGGAGGGACAGCATGGAGAAGGGGGACATGAGACCAGGACCCAGGGAGGGACAGCATGGAGAGGGGACATGAGACCAGGACCCTGGGAGGGACAGCATGGAGAGGGGACATGAGACCAGGGAGGGACAGCATGGAGCGGGGACATGAGACCAGGACCCTGGGAGGGACAGCATGGAGAGGGGACATGAGACCAGGACCCAGGGAGGGACAGAATGGAGAGGGGACATGAGACCAGGGAGGGACAGCATGGAGAGGAGACATGAGACCAGGACCCAGGGAGGGACAGAATGGAGAGGGGACATGAGACCAGGGAGGGACAGCATGGAGCGGAGGACATGAGACCAGGACCCTGGGAGGGACAGCATGGGGCGGGGACATGAGACCAGGACCCTAGGAGGGACAGCATGGAGAGGGGACATGAGACCAGGGAGGGACAGCATGGGGCTGTGTGTGAGAGAGCGAGTGGCAGTGTGCTACACGGCAGGGTGAGCATAGAGCAACACAGGGCTGTTACAGTGCTGGGGGCAGATCTACAACGGACATATAGAACACACAAGCATAAACAGCAGCATGGCTGGAGCCATCAACCAGACCTATCTGAGCAAGATTGACCTCTCTAGTACAGCAAGATCTATGGTTGATCGAGATTCATATCTATTCGATGGAAGCAGAAAACACCAGTCCCTCTACTGTTAACGAGACGGAACCAGTCCCTCTACTGTTAACGACGGAACCAGTCCCTCTACTGTTAACGAGACGGAACCAGTCCCTCTACTGTTAACGAGACGGAACCAGTCCCTCTACTGTTAACGAGACGGAACCAGTCCCTCTACTGTTAACGAGACGGAACCAGTCCCTCTACTGTTAACGAGACGGAACCAGTCCCCCTACTGTTAACGAGACGGAACCAGTCCCTCTACTGTTAACGAGACGGAACCAGTCCCTCTACTGTTAACGAGATCGGAACCAGTCCCTCTACTGTTAACGAGACGGAACCAGTCCCTCTACTGTTAACGAGACGGAACCAGTCCCTCTACTGTTAGCGAGACGGAACCAGTCCCTCTACTGTTAACGACGGAACCAGTCCCTCTACTGTTAACGAGACGGAACCAGTCCCTCTACTGTTAACGAGACGGAACCAGTCCCCCCTACTGTTAACGAGACGGAACCAGTCCCTCTACTGTTAACGAGACGGAACCAGTCCCTCTACTGTTAACGAGACGGAACCAGTCCCTCTACTGTTAACGAGACGGAACCAGTCCCCCTACTGTTAACGAGACGGAACCAGTCCCCCCTACTGTTAACGAGACGGAACCAGTCCCCCCTACTGTTAACGAGACGGAACCAGTCCCTCTACTGTTAACGAGACGGAACCAGTCCCTCTACTGTTAACGAGACGGAACCAGTCCCTCTACTGTTAACGAGACGGAACCAGTCCCTCTACTGTTAACGAGACGGAACCAGTCCCTCTACTGTTAACGAGACGGAACCAGTCCCTCTACTGTTAACGAGACGGAACCAGTCCCTCTACTGTTAACGAGACGGAACCAGTCCCTCTACTGTTAACGAGACGGAACCAGTCCCTCTACTGTTAACGAGACGGAACCAGTCCCCCTACTGTTAACGAGACGGAACCAGTCCCCCTACTGTTAAGCGGAACCAGTCCCCTACTGTTAACGAGGGCGGAACCAGTCCCTCTACTGTTAACGAGACGGAACCAGTCCCTCTACCAGTCCCCCTACTGTTAACGAGGAACCAGTCCCTCTACTGTTAACGAGACGGAACCAGTCCCTCTACTGTTAACGAGACGGAACCAGTCCCTCTACTGTTAACCGGAACCAGTCCCTCTACTGTTAACGAGCGGAACCAGTCCCTCTACTGTTACGGACGGAACCAGTCCCTCTACTGTTAACGAGACGGAACCAGTCCCCCTACTGTTAACGAGGACGGAACCAGTCCCCCTACTGTTAACGGAAACCAGTCCCCCTACTGTTAACGAGACGGAACCAGTCCCCCTACTGTTAACGAGACGGAACCAGTCCCCCTACTGTTAACGAGACGGAACCAGTCCCTCTACTGTTAACGAGACGGAACCAGTCCCTCTACTGTTAACGAGACGGAACCAGTCCCCCTACTGTTAACGAGACGGAACCAGTCCCCCTACTGTTAACGGAACCAGTCCCTCTACTGGAACCCAGTCCCCCTACTGTTAACGAGACGGAACCAGTCCCTCTACTGTTAACGAGACGGAACCAGTCCCTCTACTGTTAACCGGAACCAGTCCCTCTACTGTTAACGGAACCAGTCCCTCTACTGTTAACGGAACCAGTCCCCCTACTGTTCGCGACTGAACCAGTCCCTCTACTGTTAGCCCAGACGGAACCAGTCCCTCTACTGTTAACGAGACGGAACCAGTCCCTCTACTGTTAACGAGACGGAACCAGTCCCTCTACTGTTAACGAGACGGAACCAGTCCCTCTACTGTTAACTAACCAGTCCCCCTACTGTTAACGACGGAACCAGTCCCCCTACTGTTAACGAGGGAACCAGTCCCCCTACTGTTAACGAGGCGGAACCAGTCCCCCTACTGTTAACGAGACGGAACCAGTCCCCCACTGTTAACGAGAGCGGAACCAGTCCCCCACTGTTAATCGAGGCGGAACCAGTCCCCCCACTGTTAACGAGGCGGAACCAGTCCCCCCACTGTTAACGAGACGGAACCAGTCCCCCCACTGTTAACGAGACGGAACCAGTCCCCCCACTGTTAACGAGACGGAACCAGTCCCCCCCACTGTTAACGAGACGGAACCAGTCCCCCCACTGTTAACGAGACGGAACCAGTCCCCCCACTGTTAACGAGACGGAACCAGTCCCCCCACTGTTAACTCCCCCCACTGTTAACGAGACGGAACCAGTCCCCCACTGTTAACGAGACGGAACCAGTCCCCTACTGTTAACGAGACGGAACCAGTCCCCTACTGTTAACGAGACGGAACCAGTCCCTCTACTGTTAACGAGACGGAACCAGTCCCTCTACTGTTAACGAGACGGAACCAGTCCCTCTACTGTTAACGAGACGGAACCAGTCCCTCTACTGTTAACGAGACGGAACCAGTCCCTCTACTGTTAATCTAGACGGAACCAGTCTCTCTACTGTTAACTAGACAGAACCAATCTACCACAAGTACGGTCTACTGTTAACTAGACAGAACCAGTCTATCTACCACTAGTACTATCTACTGTTAGACTGGTTCCATCTAGTTATCTTCCACTAGTACCACTACTGATGTATCTATGTTGCATCTCTGACAGAAGTGGTGACAAGATGTGGAAACACCTACTTCTTCTGCAGTTTCCTGTTCTTCTCAGCGGGGCCGCCTAGTTTGCCCAGCCCCGGTGCATCCTGGGGAGAGGTCTCTGCCTCGGGGGTACCAGCTGTGAGGAGAGATGGAGGGTCAGAGGTTAAAGTCGGTGCAGGTAGTCCCTTCCTGTTTCAGCTTGTATTCTTCTGTTTGCTGCCTAATGAACTTGAACCAGCAGGCATGTTTTGGGGGGGCTGACCTTGGCTGCCAGGGGACTCCTTGCTCCCTGGGGGGCCTGGCCGTCCCTTCTCCTTCTTGCCGAAGAGGCGCCCGATGGAGGACTTGATGCTCTTCTTCTTGGCTGCCTTGTTCAGAGAGTCCTGACTGCTGTTACTGCTGCTGGGGTTACTACCCTGGCCGTCCTGTAGGGTGGTCATACTGAGACAGAGAGAGGAGGGGTGAGAGGAAGAGAGAAAAGGGGAGCGAGAGAGAGAGAAGGGGGAGCGAGAGAGAGAGAAGGGGGAGCGAGAGAGAGAGAGGGGGAGCGAGAGAGAGAGAAGGGGGAGCGAGAGAGAGAGAAGGGGATCGAGAGAGAGAAGGGGATCGAGAGAGAGAAGGGGAGCCAGAGAGAGAAGGGGAGCCAGAGAGAGAAGGGGGAGCGAGATAGAGAAGGGGAGCGAGAGAGACAAGGGGAGCGAGAGAGACAAGGGGATCGAGAGAGACAAGGGGATCGAGATGAGCATGAACGATAGAGAGATATACAGAGAGAAAGAGAGAAAGCGAGGGAGAGAGATGTGGATAGATAGATTGAAAGATCAGAAACAGAGGGATGAAGGGATGGATGAACGGGACAGATAAGAGAACGACAGAAGGAGAGAGAGAGAGAAACATGGCTATTGTAGAAAACAGAGTGAGATATTGGTTAGGCAGAAAGGGGCTTCCTACCTGCGGATGTCCCTGATGTCCTCATGGCTGGCAGTGTGGCTGGCCCCCTTGTGCAGGCGCATGGAGCGCGGGGTGGTGGGAGGAGACGTCTCACACTGGATTGTGGTCTTGTCGTCCTGGGCAGACTAGACATAACACAGGGACACTCAGTCAGTCACTGTCTTCTAACGGGAAAAGGGGTAGAGGGGTAGAGCTTTTTTAAGCGTCTCCTCCCTCTCTGTATTGAGTGGATGGGGAGGACAGAGGAGAAGACAGACTAGTTCTTCAACCTGGAAAGAAGAAAATAACAGTCTCCCCTCACTTTGTGACATGTTCATTTCAGGATGTTCAAGACACTCAGGGTTTGGGAAGTGTAGAGGTGAGACACGTGTGACGGGGGGGGGGGGGGGGTCAAGGTTTGAGGAAGTAAGGAAGTGTGGGGTTGGGAAGTCACGTTTTAGGGGTGGTGTAGAGACTAGACTACAGGTTATGGTTGGGAAGGTGCAGGCAGGCAGGCAGGGTAGAGGTCAGAGAGAGAGAGCAGTAACTAGCGTGGTCTCTAGATTACCTTCCTGCGGTGCTTGCGCAGGTCACTAGGCTGAAGCATGGCAGCGGAGGAGGAGAGAAGAGAGACGTTAGATACACTACCAGCAGAACAGAAAGCTCAGCACAGGCACACACACTACACAAGGTGTGTGTAGAGGGAGAGTGTCTTCCAAAGAGACACACACACACACACACACACACACACACACACAGAGAGACAGACACACACAGAGAGACAGACACACACAGAGAGACAGACACACACAGAGAGACAGACAGACCTGTGAAAAAGTAAAGTCCAACATGCAGTTGAGGACAAAACTGTGGAAATCAGGTCGACCATGTTACATACAGTCCTCTACTGTCTGTCTCCCCCCCACCACCCTACATCACTCTATTGTCTCCCCCCTACCACCACCCTACATCACTCTACTGTCTGTCTCCCCCCCACCACCCTACATCACTCTACTGTCTCCCCACCACCACCCCCCACCACCCTACTGTCTCCTCCTACCACCACCCTGCATTACTACATCACTCTACTGTCTCCTCCTACCACCCTGCATTACTACATCACTCTACTGTCTCCTCCTACCACCACCCTGCATTACTACATCACTCTACTGTCTCCTCCTACCACCACCCTGCATTACTACATCACTCTACTGTCTCCCCCCTACATCACTCTACTGTCTCCTCCTACCACCACCCTGCATTACTACATCACTCTACTGTCTCCTCCTACCACCACCCTGCATTACTACATCACTCTACTGTCTCCCCCCTACATCACTCTACTGTCTCCTCCTACCACCACCCTGCATTACTACATCACTCTACTGTCTCCCCCCTACATCACTCTACTGTCTCCTCCTACCACCACCACCACCATCTGCATTACTACATCACTCTACTGTCTCCTCCTACCACCACCCTGCATTACTACATCAGTCTACTGTCTCCTCCTACCACCACCCTGCATTACTACATCACTCTACTGTCTCCTTCTACCACCCTACATTACCACATCACTCTACTGTCTCCCCACCCACCACCCTGCATTACTACATCACTCTACTGTCTCCCCCCTACCACCACCCTGCATTACTACATCACTCTACTGTCTCCCCCCTACCACCACCCTACATTACTACATCACTCTACTGTCTCCCCACCCACCACCCTACATCACTCTACTGTCTCCCCACCCACCACCCTGCATTACTACATCACTCTACTGTCTCCTCCTACCACCACCCTGCATTACAACATCACTCTACTGTCTCCTCCTACCACCACCCTGCATTACAACATCACTCTACTGTCCCCCCTACCACCACCCTGCATTACTACATCACTCTACTGTCTCCCCACCCACCACCCTACATCACTCTATTGTCTCCCCCCTACCACCACCCTGCATTACTACATCACTCTACTGTCTCCTCCTACCACCACCCTGCATTACTACATCACTCTACTGTCTCCCCCCTACCACCACCCTGCATTACTACATCACTCTACTGTCTCCTCCCCCCTAACACCACCCTACATTACTACATCACTCTACTGTCTCCTCCTACCACCCTGCATTACTACATCACTCTACTGTCTCCTCCTACCACCACCCTGCATTACTACATCACTCTACTGTCTCCCCTACATTACTACATCACTCCACTGTCCCCCTACATCACTCTCTGTCTCCCCCTACATTACTCCACTGTCCCCCCTACATCACTCCACTGTCTCCCCTGCATTACTACATCACTCTACTGTCCCCCCCCTACTACCACCACCCTGCATTACTACATCACTCTACTGTCTCCTCCTACCACCACCCCTGCATTACTACATCACTCTACTGTCTCCTCCTACCACCACCCTGCATTACTACATCACTCTACTGTCTCCTCCTACCACCACCCTGCATTACTACATCACTCTACTGTCTCCTCCTACCACCACCCTGCATTACTACATCACTCTACTGTCTCCTCCTACCACCACCCTGCATTACTACATCACTCTACTGCCTCCACCCCCCTACCACCACCCTACATTACTACATCACTCTACTGTCTCCCCACCCACCACCCTGCATTACTACATCACTCTACTGTCTCCCCCCTACCACCACCCTGCATTACTACATCACTCTACTGTCTCCCCCCTACCACCACCCTACATTACTACATCACTCTACTGTCTCCCCACCCACCACCCTACATCACTCTACTGTCTCCCCACCCACCACCCTGCATTACTACATCACTCTACTGTCTCCTCCTACCACCCTGCTTTACTACATTACTCTACTGTCTCCTCCTACCACCACCCTACATTACTACATCACTCTACTGTCTCCACCCCCCTACCACCACCCTACATCACTCTACTGTCTCCTCCTACCACCACCCTGCATTACTACATCACTCTATTGTCTCCCCCCTACCACCACCCTGCATTACTACATCACTCTATTGTCTCCCCCTACCACCACACTGCATTACTACATCACTCTACTGTCTCCCCCTACATTACTACATCACTCCACTGTCCCCCTACATCACTCTACTGTCGCCCCCCACCACCACCACCCTGCATTACTACATCACTCTACTGTCTCCTCCTACCACCCTGCATTACAACATCACTCTACAGTCTCCTCCTACCACCACCCTGCATTACTACATCACTCTACTGTCTCCTCCTACCACCACCCTGCATTACTACATCACTCTACTGTCTCCCCCTACATTACTACATCACTCCACTGTCCCCCTACATCACTCTACTGTCTCCCCCTACATTACTACATCACTCCACTGTCCCCCCTACATCACTCTACTGTCTCCTCCTACCACCACCCTGCATTACTACATCACTCTACTGTCTCCCCCCCTACCACCACCCTACATTACTACATCACTCTACTGTCTCCCCCTACATTACTACATCACTCCACTGTCCCCCCACATCACTCTACTGTCTCCCCCTACATTACTACATCACTCCACTGTCCCCCCCTACATCACTCTACTGTCTCCCCCTACATTACTACATCACTCTACTGTCTCCCCCCTACCACCACCCTACATTACTACATCACTCTACTGTAGTCTGTCCACATTCAAACATACACAGTCTGAAATCTGGGGAAATCACACTGAGGTCAAAGATCAGAGGAGGGAGCAGAGTGAAACCACTGCAAAACACACTCCGGGAGGGGGAGGGGTTCAGTCTGCTCGTAGCTAATGGCTGAGCTACTGCTTTATGGGGTCGCCCTCACACAGCGACCGTGCTCTCACACAGCGACCGTGCCCTCACACAGCGACCGTGCCCTCACACAGCGACCGTGCCCTCACACAGCGACCGTGCCCTCACACAGCGACCGTGCCCTCACACATGGGTGTTCTTAAAAAACCCATTTGAGTATTAATTGGTTTAAGTTGATACAGAAAATGAAACACACAACAGACTGTTTACCTAAAGGATCGGGACTGTTTACCTAAAGGATCGGGACTGTTTACCTAAAGGATCGGGACTGTTTACCTAAAGGATCGGGACTGTTTACCTAAAGGATCAGGACTGTTAACCTAAAGGATCGGGACCTGGGTAGTGTTCAGGGGGCACAACATGAAGAAAACCAGCATCAACGTGTCCAATGTTGAAATGTTTTGCCACGATGTGCCCTACTGAACACAACCTAGGACTGTGGTAATAATATTTGACTCGTGTCATGTGACAGGGGATTGAGGCAGAAATGGATATGGGACTCGTGTCATGTGACAGGGGAGTGAGGCAGCCAGGGATATGGGATTCGTGTCATGTGACAAGGGATTGAGGCAGCCAGGGATATGGGACTCGTGTCATGTGACAGGGGAATGAGGCAGCCAGGGTTGATGTGCCCCTGCATGCCTTTTCTCCAGCTTGGCATCTCTAGAGTAAATAAACAAATGGAGTAGCAGCACATATTTCCACGGAAGGTTCTCCTCGTCCTGCTCCGAACACAGGAAGAGATAAGAGAACCAGGAAAGGGGGGGGGTGGACAGAACTCAAACGCAGAACTTAATCAAGCTGAGGGGAAAAGACTTCATTTAACTCTGTCGTGTCTGAAATGAAGTCTGAATTGAGCACAACAAGGCTCTACTTTAACTGATATCAAAATCAACAGCCATTCTGTCTGGCGTGTGATGAGCTAACAGCCAAACAGAGTTTTTACATTTGCTCTGCATCTTCATTGGTTAAGCTACCTGCCTGATCTTTTTCTGAAGTCAATGGGGCCCAGCATTCTAGGACAACTTCAAAACCCTCCATGGGAGGCTAGTGAACAGCTAGTGATTACTGTGTGGCCCCACAGATGGACCGTGGGACAGGGGCGGTGTGTGTGTGAGTGCGACCCCAGGCTGACTGAACCCTGCCTGGGGAAGAGAGGGACGACGGTAGGGGTGTGATACCTGGAAGTAGCATGGAGCATAGCTACAGGCAGGGGGGCAGGTAAGCTAATGCTAGCAGCAGGGTAGGGCAGGTAAGCTACTGTCTGCTGGTGGGACAGGGACCTCTGGATCACATAGGGGTTATAGAGGTAGTGCTGGGGGAACACAGGTACAGATTACACACACGTCACCTACCAAATACAAAACGCCAAACTAGTAGTTAGTTCCATGAACGTGTCAGAAACACTGAACAGAGGAAAACATTTGATTCTAACAGACACAGATGTGACAACACAGATCTCCTGTGGACTAGTATGAACAGGGGATGGTATTATGATCCAATAATGACACATGACAGTTAGTGAAGCTAAAGGAATGGAGAGAGAGAGAGCAGAGATGAGATAGACAAGAGAAGGAAGACTAGGTCATCCTAGGGGAGGGCGAGGTCATCCTAGGGGAGGGCGAGGTCATCCTAGGGTAGGGCGAGGTCATCCTAGGGGAGGGCGAGGTCATCCTAGGGGAGGGCGAGGTCATTCTAGGGGAGGGCGAGGTCATCCTAGGGGAGGGCGAGGTCATTCTAGGGGAGGGCGAGGTCATTCTAGGGGAGGACGAGGTCATCCTAGGGAGGGCGAGGTCATCCTAGGGAGGCGAGGTCATCCTAGGGGAGGGCGAGGTCATCCTAGGGGAGGCGAGGTCATTCTAGGGGAGGGCGAGGTCATCCTAGGGGAGGGCGAGGTCATTCTAGGGGAGGCGAGGTCATTCTAGGGGAGGTCATCCTAGGGAGGGCGAGGTCATCCTAGGGAGGCGAGGTCATCCTAGGGAGGCGAGGTCATTCTAGGGGAGGGCGAGGTCATTCTAGGGGAGGACGAGGTCATTCTAGGGGAGGATGATTGAAAGGCTGCTTGTTTCAGAGAGGAAGAAAGAGGAGCTGGTTGATCAACATGGATGGACTGAAGCTGAATGAGTAAAAGGAGACTGATGATGGATGGAGTGTAGGGCCCAATCTCAAATCCCCTCTAAACCCTACGCCCTGCACCCTAAACCCTACGCCCTTGTGGAGAACAGAGGATATAACAAGCGTCGGTAATATGATGAGAGCCCCACTTGTTCTCTGATAGGCTAGTTGGAACTTCCACCAATCAAATCCTCTCAGATCTCCACAAGGGCATAGGTCTCTCTCTCACCAGGGTCATGACTCCCATGCGGTCCACCTCTCGGTTGGGGCTGCGGTTGGGGATGCGTCGCGGTGTGGAGGAGCCTGAGCCGGGGGGCGACGAGCCCCCCATGGAGGAGGGGGGGATGGAGCTCATGGAGCGGAAGCGGCTGGCCCCCAGGCTGTCCCCGCTGCCCACACGGCTCTCCATCTCCTCTGCCAGCATGGCTGTGTTCTCCTTCTCCTCCTGAATCATCCTGGAGGGGTGGGGGAGAGAAGGGAGAGGAGAGACGGGGGGAGGAGAGACGGGGGGGAGGGAGAAGGGAGAGGAGAGACGGGGGGAGAGCGGCGAGAGGAGAGACGGGGAGAGCGAGCGAAGAGACGGGGAGAGCGAGCGGGAGAGGAGAAGCGAGAGAGGGAGAGCGAGGAGAGGGAGCGAGGAGAGGAGCGAGGAGAGGGAGAACGAGGCGAGGGAGAGCGAGGAGAGGGAGAGCGAGGAGAGGGAGAGCGAGAACGAGGCGAGGGAGAGCGAGGAGAGGGAGAGCGAGGAGAGGGAGAGCGAGGAGAGGGAGAGCGAGGAGAGGGAGAGCGAGGAGAGGGAGAGCGAGGAGAGGGAGAGCGAGATGTTAGTGCTAGCATCTCCTTGTTTTCTCTAAAATAAAAAAAGGAAAATGTTGCTCATCAGATTACTAGAATGAATCTCCAGAATGATGTTGAAATACATCCAACATGTTGATAGTAGGGGTGTGTGTGTGTGTGTACCTGATCTCGTTGTTGATGGCGTCCAGCTGCTCCTGCAGCATGAGGGCCAGGGTCTGAGCGTCAGCCTGGCCGGCAGGGGACAGCAGGTCCACGGAGCTGAAGATGGTCTCGCGCTCATCGTCCTCCAGGTCTGACGTCTCCAGGTCAGACTCAAACGCCTGAGCAACGTTGGCCAGAACATTAGCCTGCTGCACGCGCTCCCACTCCTGTTCATTCAGAGTCTGGACCTGAGGAGAGAAGGGGGGGAGAAAGGGAGAGGGAGGGAGGGAGTATTTGGGAGGGAGGGAGGGAAAGGTTACAGAGAAAGTTAGCCCTAACCGTATCAGAGAGTCCAGGATACCTTTCAGCCATGCTCTGTAAAACACTCCACAGCAATGACTACAGACCAACACGATCAAATCAACCTCTCATTATTATGGTTGTCTTCACTATGACTTACATGTCTCTGATGTCCAGAGAGGAAGCAGAGAGAGAAAAACACCATCAGATACAGAACAAATATATATATGAGAGAGAGAGAGAGAGAGAACCATCAGATACAGAACAAATGACAGGGAAGGAGACAAACAACAGTTTGTAGGCCGGAGATGACTTCAACACAGACAATAGATATCTGAGCTGAATGATCTGGAACATCAGTATCTAGATCCACCAGACAGACACCAGCTGTCAATATTCCATTTAAACTGTCCCTCACTAGGACACACACGGCCTCGGGGGTTCACCTTGGAGGGTTCGTCCCGTAGCGCGGCGAGACGCCCCTTCTGGGGCCGCCTCAGCACCAGCGCGCTGCCGTAGTGGTCCGAGTGGCTGTCCATCATGGAGGAGGCCGACACCGGGTACCGGAAGTCTGGGGTGCTGCCTTGGTGAGACCGCCTGAGAGCGCACATACATCACACACACATACACACATACATCACACACACACCACACACATCACACACACACATCACACACACACATACATCACACACATCACACACACAAGGACAGACACGCAACACACACACAAAAAAAGATCAATCACAAAGAAGAGGTGGACAGAGGCCAGAGCACTGGCCAATCATGTGTGGGCCAGAGTCCAGTGCGGCCAATGAGAAAGCTGATTATTTTACCCATGGTGCAGCAGTGAGTTGCTCCTGTTCCTGCCTTGCTCGTTCTCCGCCCGCATCGTCTCAATCTGGATCAATAGCTGCTCCTGAAGGAGGAAGAGAGGGAAGGAGGGGATAGGAAGAGGAAGGAAGGAGAGCGGGAGGGAGGGAGAGGGTAGGAAGAGAGGGAACCAGGGAGAGAGGAGGGGATAGGAAGAGAGGGAAGGAGGGGATAGGAAGAGAGGGAAGGAGGGGATAGGAAGAGAGGGAAGGACGGGATAGGAAGAGAGGGGAAGGAGGGGAGAGGGAGGGAGGAGAGGGAGGGAGTAGGAAAAGAGGCAAGGAGGTAGAGAGGAGGGAGAGGTGAGGGGGAGAAGGGGGTAGGAAGAGAGGGAGAAGAGGGGAGAAAGACAGACATGAGGAGTCTCATTGGCAATGAGAATCCAAACACAGTGATGCCAACTCTCCAGTTGTTCAGAGGAGACAGCATCCAGAGTCAACAGTCCTTACCTTCTCATGGTGCGTTTCCTCAACCAGCTTCTTACTGTGCTCCAGATCTCTGATCAGGCCGTTCTGGTGGAGGACAGACAGCACATGGAGAATCAGCACAGCATTGTCCCAGCTGTAACCTAACCCACCCACCTTGTCCTCTAGGGCAGACATCCTCTCCTTGAGGTGAAGCTGTAGCCTAACCCACCCACCTTTTCCTCTAGGGCAGACATCCTCTCCTTGAGGTGAA
Source organism: Oncorhynchus nerka (assembly GCF_034236695.1). Lineage (NCBI taxonomy): Eukaryota > Metazoa > Chordata > Actinopteri > Salmoniformes > Salmonidae > Oncorhynchus > Oncorhynchus nerka. Next base: position 8,303 of record NW_027039631.1, on the reverse strand, counting down.
GCTGTAGCCTAACCCACCCACCTTTTCCTCTAGGGCAGACATCCTCTCCTTGAGGTGAAGCTGTAGCCTAACCCACCCACCTTGTCCTCTAGGGCAGACATCCTCTCCTTGAGGTGAAGCTTTAACCCACCCACCCACCTTGTCCTCTAGGGCAGACATCCTCTCCTTGAGGTGAAGCTGTAGCCTAACCCACCCACCTTGTCCTCTAGGGCAGACATCCTCTCCTTGAGGTGAAGCTGTAACCTAACCCACCCACCCACCTTGTCCTCTAGGGCAGACATCCTCTCCTTGAGGTGAAGCTGTAACCTAACCCACCCACCTTGTCCTCTAGGGCAGACATCCTCTCCTTGAGGTGAAGCTGTAACCTAACCCACCCACCTTGTCCTCTAGGGCAGACATCCTCTCCTTGAGGTGAAGCTGTAGCCTAACCCACCCACCTTGTCCTCTAGGGCAGACATCCTCTCCTTGAGGTGAAGCTTTAACCCACCCACCTTGTCCTCTAGGGCAGACATCCTCTCCTTGAGGTGAAGCTGTAGCCTAACCCACCCACCTTGTCCTCTAGGGCAGACATCCTCTCCTTGAGGTGAAGCTGTAGCCTAACCCACCCACCTTGTCCTCTAGGGCAGACATCCTCTCCTTGAGGTGAAGCTGTAACCTAACCCACCCACCCACCTTGTCCTCTAGGGCAGACATCCTCTCCTTGAGGTGAAGCTGTAACCTAACCCACCCACCTTGTCCTCTAGGGCAGACATCCTCTCCTTGAGGTGAAGCTGTAACCTAACCCACCCACCTTGTCCTCTAGGGCAGACATCCTCTCCTTGAGGTGAAGCTGTAGCCTAACCCACCCACCTTGTCCTCTAGGGCAGACATCCTCTCCTTGAGGTGAAGCTTTAACCCACCCACCTTATCCTCTAGGGCAGACATCCTCTCCTTGAGGTGAAGCTGTAACCTAACCCACCCACCTTGTCCTCTAGGGCAGACATCCTCTCCTTGAGGTGAAGCTTTAACCCACCCACCCACCTTGTCCTCTAGGGCAGACATCCTCTCCTTGAGGTGAAGCTGTAACCTAACCCACCCACCCACCTTGTCCTCTAGGGCAGACAACCTCTCCTTGAGGTGAAGCTGTAACCTAACCCACCCACCTTGTCCTCTAGGGCAGACATCCTCTCCTTGAGGTGAAGCTGTAGCCTAACCCACCCACCTTGTCCTCTAGGGCAGACATCCTCTCCTTGAGGTGAAGCTGTAGCCTAACCCACCCACCTTGTCCTCTAGGGCAGACATCCTCTCCTTGAGGTGAAGCTTTAACCCACCCACCTTGTCCTCTAGGGCAGACATCCTCTCCTTGAGGTGAAGCTGTAGCCTAACCCACCCACCTTGTCCTCTAGGGCAGACATCCTCTCCTTGAGGTGAAGCTGTAGCCTAACCCACCCACCTTGTCCTCTAGGGCAGACATCCTCTCCTTGAGGTGAAGCTTTAACCCACCCACCTTATCCTCTAGGGCAGACATCCTCTCCTTGAGGTGAAGCTGTAACCTAACCCACCCACCTTGTCCTCTAGGGCAGACATCCTCTCCTTGAGGTGAAGCTTTAACCCACCCACCTTGTCCTCTAGGGCAGACATCCTCTCCTTGAGGTGAAGCTGTAACCTAACCCACCCACCCACCCACCTTGTCCTCTAGGGCAGACATCCTCTCCTTGAGGTGAAGCTGTAGCCTAACCCACCCACCTTGTCCTCTAGGGCAGACATCCTCTCCTTGAGGTGAAGCTGTAACCTAACCCACCCACCCACCTTGTCCTCTAGGGCAGACATCCTCTCCTTGAGGTGAAGCTGTAACCTAACCCACCCACCTTGTCCTCTAGGGCAGACATCCTCTCCTTGAGGTGAAGCTGTAGCCTAACCCACCCACCCTGTCCTCTAGGGCAGACATCCTCTCCTTGAGGTGAAGCTGTAACCTAACCCACCCACCCACCTTGTCCTCTAGGGCAGACATCCTCTCCTTGAGGTGAAGCTGTAACCTAACCCACCCACCTTGTCCTCTAGGGCAGACATCCTCTCCTTGAGGTGAAGCTGTAACCTAACCCACCCACCTTGTCCTCTAGGGCAGACATCCTCTCCTTGAGGTGAAGCTGTAGCCTAACCCACCCACCTTGTCCTCTAGGGCAGACATCCTCTCCTTGAGGTGAAGCTTTAACCCACCCACCTTGTCCTCTAGGGCAGACATCCTCTCCTTGAGGTGAAGCTTTAACCCACCCACCTTGTCCTCTAGGGCAGACATCCTCTCCTTGAGGTGAAGCTGTAGCCTAACCCACCCACCTTGTCCTCTAGGGCAGACATCCTCTCCTTGAGGTGAAGCTGTAGCCTAACCCACCCACCTTGTCCTCTAGGGCAGACATCCTCTCCTTGAGGTGAAGCTGTAACCTAACCCACCCACCCACCTTGTCCTCTAGGGCAGACAACCTCTCCTTGAGGTGAAGCTGTAACCCACCCACCCACCTTGTCCTCTAGGGCAGACATCCTCTCCTTGAGGGGAAGCAGTAACCTAACCCACCCACCTTGTCCTCTAGGGCAGACATCCTCTCCTTGAGGTGAAGCTGTAACCTAACCCACCCACCTTGTCCTCTAGGGCAGACATCCTCTCCTTGAGGTGAAGCTGTAGCCTAACCCACCCACCTTGTCCTCTAGGGCAGACATCCTCTCCTTGAGGTGAAGCTGTAGGGCCATCTAACCCACCCACCCACCTTGTCCTCTAGGGCAGACATCCTCTCCTTGAGGTGAAGCTGTAACCTAACCCACCCACCTTGTCCTCTAGGGCAGACATCCTCTCCTCTGTAGCCTAACCCACCCACCTTGTCCTCTAGGTGAAGCTGTAACCCACCCACCTTGTCCTCTAAGACCCTCTCCTTGACCCCCACCTTGTCCTCTAGGGCAGACATCCTCTCCTTGAGGTGAAGCTGTAACCTAACCCACCCACCTTGTCCTCTAGGGCAGACATCCTCTCCTTGAGGGTGAAGCTGTAGCCTAACCCACCCACCTTGTCCTCTAGGGCAGACATCCTCTCCTTGAGGTGAAGCTGTAACCTAACCCACCCACCCACCTTGTCCTCTAGGGCAGACAACCTCTCCTTGAGGTGAAGCTGTAACCCACCCACCCACCTTGTCCTCTAGAGCAGACATCCTCTCCTTGAGGGGAAGCAGTAACCTAACCCACCCACCTTGTCCTCTAGGGCAGACATCCTCTCCTTGAGGTGAAGCTGTAACCTAACCCACCCACCTTGTCCTCTAGGGCAGACATCCTCTCCTTGAGGTGAAGCTGTAGCCTAACCCACCCACCTTGTCCTCTAGGGCAGACATCCTCTCCTTGAGGTGAAGCTGTAACCTAACCCACCCACCTTGTCCTCTAGGGCAGACATCCTCTCCTTGAGGTGAAGCTGTAACCTAACCCACCCACCTTGTCCTCTAGGGCAGACATCCTCTCCTTGAGGTGAAGCTGTACCCTAACCCACCCACCTTGTCCTCTAGGGCAGACATCCTCTCCTTGAGGTGAAGCTTTAACCCACCCACCTTGTCCTCTAGGGCAGACATCCTCTCCTTGAGGTGAAGCTGTAGCCTAACCCACCTTGTCCTCTAGGGCAGACATCCTCTCCTTGAGGTGAAGCTGTAGCCTAACCCACCCACCTTGTCCTCTAGGGCAGACATCCTCTCCTTGAGACATCCTCTCCTTGTGAAGCTGTAGCCTAACCCACCCACCTTGTCCTCTAGGGCAGACAACCTCTCCTTGAGGTGAAGCTGTAGCCTAACCCACCCACCTTGTCCTCTAGGGCAGACATCCTCTCCTTGAGGTGAAGCTGTAGCCTAACCCACCCACCTTGTCCTCTAGGGCAGACATCCTCTCCTTGAGGTGAAGCTGTAGCCTAACCCACCCACCTTGTCCTCTAGGGCAGACATCCTCTCCTTGAGGTGAAGCTGTAGCCTAACCCACCCACCTTTTCCTCTAGGGCAGACATCCTCTCCTTGAGGTGAAGCTGTAGCCTAACCCACCCACCTTGTCCTCTAGGGCAGACATCCTCTCCTTGAGGTGAAGCTTTAACCCACCCACCTTGTCCTCTAGGGCAGACATCCTCTCCTTGAGGTGAAGCTGTAGCCTAACCCACCCACCTTGTCCTCTAGGGCAGACATCCTCTCCTTGAGGTGAAGCTGTAACCTAACCCACCCACCTTGTCCTCTAGGGCAGACATCCTCTCCTTGAGGTGAAGCTGTAGCCTAACCCACCCACCTTGTCCTCTAGGGCAGACATCCTCTCCTTGAGGTGAAGCTTTAACCCACCCACCTTATCCTCTAGGGCAGACATCCTCTCCTTGAGGTGAAGCTGTAACCTAACCCACCCACCTTGTCCTCTAGGGCAGACATCCTCTCCTTGAGGTGAAGCTTTAACCCACCCACCCACCTTGTCCTCTAGGGCAGACATCCTCTCCTTGAGGTGAAGCTGTAACCTAACCCACCCACCCACCCACCTTGTCCTCTAGGGCAGACATCCTCTCCTTGAGGTGAAGCTGTAGCCTAACCCACCCACCTTGTCCTCTAGGGCAGACATCCTCTCCTTGAGGTGAAGCTGTAACCTAACCCACCCACCCACCTTGTCCTCTAGGGCAGACATCCTCTCCTTGAGGTGAAGCTGTAACCTAACCCACCCACCTTGTCCTCTAGGGCAGACATCCTCTCCTTGAGGTGAAGCTGTAGCCTAACCCACCCACCCTGTCCTCTAGGGCAGACATCCTCTCCTTGAGGTGAAGCTGTAACCTAACCCACCCACCCACCTTGTCCTCTAGGGCAGACATCCTCTCCCTTGAGGTGAAGCTGTAACCTAACCCACCCACCTTGTCCTCTAGGGCAGACATCCTCTCCTTGAGGTGAAGCTGTAACCTAACCCACCCACCTTGTCCTCTAGGGCAGACATCCTCTCCTTGAGGTGAAGCTGTAGCCTAACCCACCCACCTTGTCCTCTAGGGCAGACATCCTCTCCTTGAGGTGAAGCTTTAACCCACCCACCTTGTCCTCTAGGGCAGACATCCTCTCCTTGAGGTGAAGCTTTAACCCACCCACCTTGTCCTCTAGGGCAGACATCCTCTCCTTGAGGTGAAGCTGTAGCCTAACCCACCCACCTTGTCCTCTAGGGCAGACATCCTCTCCTTGAGGTGAAGCTGTAGCCTAACCCACCCACCTTGTCCTCTAGGGCAGACATCCTCTCCTTGAGGTGAAGCTGTAACCTAACCCACCCACCCACCTTGTCCTCTAGGGCAGACAACCTTTCCTTGAGGTGAAGCTGTAACCCACCCACCCACCTTGTCCTCTAGGGCAGACATCCTCTCCTTGAGGGGAAGCAGTAACCTAACCCACCCACCTTGTCCTCTAGGGCAGACATCCTCTCCTTGAGGTGAAGCTGTAACCTAACCCACCCACCTTGTCCTCTAGGGCAGACATCCTCTCCTTGAGGTGAAGCTGTAGCCTAACCCACCCACCTTGTCCTCTAGGGCAGACATCCTCTCCTTGAGGTGAAGCTGTAACCTAACCCACCCACCTTGTCCTCTAGGGCAGACATCCTCTCCTTGAGGTGAAGCTGTAACCTAACCCACCCACCTTGTCCTCTAGGGCAGACATCCTCTCCTTGAGGTGAAGCTGTACCCTAACCCACCCACCTTGTCCTCTAGGGCAGACATCCTCTCCTTGAGGTGAAGCTTTAACCCACCCACCTTGTCCTCTAGGGCAGACATCCTCTCCTTGAGGTGAAGCTTAGCCCTACCCACCCACCTTGTCCTCTAGGGCAGACATCCTCTCCTTGAGGTGAAGCTGTAGCCTAACCCACCCACCTTGTCCTCTAGGGCAGACATCCTCTCCTTGAGGTGAAGCTGTAGCCTAACCCACCCACCTTGTCCTCTAGGGCAGACATCCTCTCCTTGAGGTGAAGCTGTAACCTAACCCACCCACCCACCTTGTCCTCTAGGGCAGACAACCTTTCCTTGAGGTGAAGCTGTAACCCACCCACCACCTTGTCCTCTAGGGCAGACATCCTCTCCTTGAGGGAAGCAGTAACCTAACCCACCCACCTTGTCCTCTAGGGCAGACATCCTCTCCTTGAGGTGAAGCTGTAACCTAACCCACCCACCTTGTCCTCTAGGGCAGACATCCTCTCCTTGAGGTGAGCTGTAGCCTAACCCACCCCACCTTGTCCTCTAGGGCAGACATCCTCTCCTTGAGGTGAAGCTGTAACCTAACCCACCCACCTTGTCCTCTAGGGCAGACATCCTCTCCTTGAGGTGTGAAGCTGTAACCTAACCACCCACCTTGTCCTCTAGGGCAGACATCCTCTCCTTGAGGTGAAGCTGTACCCTAACCCACCCACCTTGTCCTCTAGGGCAGACATCCTCTCCTTGAGGTGAAGCTTTAACCCACCCACCTTGTCCTCTAGGGCAGACATCCTCTCCTTGAGGTGAAGCTGTAGCCTAACCCACCTTGTCCTCTAGGGCAGACATCCTCTCCTTGAGGTGAAGCTGTAGCCTAACCCACCCACCTTGTCCTCTAGGGCAGACATCCTCTCCTTGAGGTTAAGCTGTAGCCTAACCCACCCACCTTTTCCTCTAGGGCAGACATCCTCTCCTTGAGGTGAAGCTGTAGCCTAACCCACCCACCTTGTCCTCTAGGGCAGACAACCTCTCCTTGAGGTGAAGCTGTAGCCTAACCCACCCACCTTGTCCTCTAGGGCAGACATCCTCTCCTTGAGGTGAAGCTGTAGCCTAACCCACCCACCTTGTCCTCTAGGGCAGACATCCTCTCCTTGAGGTGAAGCTGTAGCCTAACCCACCCGCCTTTTCCTCTAGGGCAGACATCCTCTCCTTGAGGTGAAGCTGTAGCCTAACCCACCCACCTTTTCCTCTAGGGCAGACATCCTCTCCTTGAGGTGAAGCTGTAGCCTAACCCACCCACCTTGTCCTCTAGGGCAGACATCCTCTCCTTGAGGTGAAGCTGTAGCCTCTCGTTGGACTCTGACAGCAGCTTGTCCACCGTCTCCGACAGACGCCTGTTGTGCTCCTCGTTCATCTTCTCCCTCTGGCGCGCCTTCACAACCGCCTGTCAGAAGAGCTCCCAGACAGAGCAGGAAAAACTACCGCTTCCTTTATGACAGGAAACATTTTACAACACACATTTTAATTGTTTTCTTTCCATTTTCTGTTCATTAATGGATCTTTCGGTTGTATGAGGCTTCACTGACTTATTTGAATGAGAATTGAATATATTGTCTACAATGAAAGTACAATGATAATTAAAGACAGTCCAATGACCACATCTGTAAACAATGTCTGCCCAACAACACAGACTGACTGACTGCCAGCCAGATGACCTTTGACCCCATCTGTCTTACCCTGAGCAGTTCCTGGTTCTTCTCCTCCAGCTGGCCTCCATCTGCCTCACCCTCTCCTCCACGTTGCCATGAGGCCTGGACAGACAGAGTCAAACACCTCATACTTGCAAAAACACAAACATTCCCAAACCTAAACCTCTACCCTTTAGGAATTAGATCTGAGAGGGCTGGGTCAGTGTGAGAGGACTGGAGAGGTTGAAGAGGGCTGGGTCAGTGTGAGAGGACTGGAGAGGTTGAAGAGGGCTGGGTCAGTGTGAGAGGACTGGAGAAGTTGAAGAGGGCTGGGTCAGTGTGAGAGGACTGGAGAAGTTGAAGAGGGCTGGCTAGGTGTGAGAGGACTGGAGAAGTTGAAGAGGGCTGGGTCAGTGTGAGAGGACTGGAGAAGTTGAAGAGGGCTGGCTAGGTGTGAGAGGACTGGAGAAGTTGAAGAGGGCTGGCTAGGTGTGAGAGGACTGGAGAAGTTGAAGAGGGCTGGCTAGGTGTGAGAGGACTGGAGAAGTTGAAGAGGGCTGGGTCAGTGTGAGAGGACTGGAGAAGTTGAAGAGGGCTGGCTAGGTGTGAGAGGACTGGAGAAGTTGAAGAGGGCTGGCTAGGTGTGAGAGGACTGGAGAAGTTGAAGAGGGCTGGCTAGGTGTGTAGCTTCTTTCAGATCAATACAAATGACCTGAAAAGGCCCAGTCAGAGGCTTAGTACCATATAGGTTCATGTTAGGGGTTATGGGGGGTTGAGGTGCCCATCTACCCACAAACACCAGCACCAAGAACCAGACACCAACCAACTACAGCCAACCAGTAGCAGCCATGAACCAGCAGAGACGGGACAGGGAACAGAGCAGTACAGCCAACCAGTACAGCCAACCAGTAGCAGCAGAGACAAGGGACAGGGAACAG